>NC_080546.1:28631019-28848519 GCF_028640845.1 Ahaetulla prasina | reverse complement strand
ATTACCTTGTGCCATTGAAAGTTATTAATTATATCCTTGTGCCATTGAAATAGATTTGTGATCTTGGGGCAAGTGACCAAGCCCTGAGCATCTGTTGATGCAAGAACTGCTTTTCTACTTTAAGCAAAAATTTCCAGTGTGATCTTAAGTCTTACTCAAAATAAATAAATAGAAGCATATGACAATGAGCAAAATGGAAATAGCTGCTTTGATTGGCATAAGGGACTATTTTGTTATGCTTAACATTGCACTGCAAAGAATGCCAGTATTTTAGCAATCTAAAAATCTGTTCGATTTAATCAGCCCTCCTTTTACACTTCCTCCCCTTCTTCCTTTTTTTTTTTGCTTTAGACTTGGACTACTTTAATTATTTCCACATGGCTGAATCTTGAGATTATCATCAAACTTCCCATACTCAATAGCCTGCTTTAGCCACATTTGTGCTTATTGAAGAAAGCCCTCAGCAATAAAGATACCATCACAAGGTTTCTTCTAAAAAAGGAGAAAGGAAAGCAAACTTCTCCATGACTCTGACCTACTGTGAAAAAACTGAGAGATCTGGCATTTTTGTATTTTTTTTCTCACCCTCCCCCTTCTTCAAATTGCTTCACGAACCCTTTAATATTCAGTGCAAAATGAAAGGCGTGAAGTTATGAATCTGTTTATAGCTGTAACTCACTTCCTAAGTGTAGTAGACTTTGACGTTGTAATAAAGACTGGTCTCATGTAGAAATGTGGGACAGAAGAATCATCTCTAACATCATCTCTAGTTCTGTAATGGCAGTTACAGACAGACCATTCTTTCTCAGCCTTTTCCACATCATTTCTTACCCGGCAGCTTTGAGGTTGGTTGATTTATGGTTTTGCTTCCTGAATTTCAATTCCAATGTAGTCATTTCTAGTGACTGCTATGAATATATATTAACAATAGTGCTGTATTCATTTCATTTCATTTATTAGATTTTTATACCGCCCTTCTCCCGAAGGACTCAGGGCGGTGTACAGGCAAATAAAAACAGACTAGACAATAACCTATAAAATGCAGAATTAAAAAACTTATTATACTTGCCTAAAAATTTAAAATATATAAAAATTAAAACCCCGTTTAAAATTAATAATAAAACTATACAATCCGTAAAATTTAAGCCAGCCCCGCGCGAATAAAAAGATGCGTCTTCAGTTCGCGGCGAAAGGTCCGAAGGTCAGGTATTTGGCGTAAACCCGGGGGAAGTTCGTTCCAGAGTGTGGGAGCCCCCACAGAGAAGGACCTTCCCCTGGGGGCCGCCAGCCGACATTGCTTGGCGGACGGCACCCTGAGAAGTCCCTCTCTGTGAGAGCGTACGGGTCGGTGGGAGGCATATGGTAACAGTAGGCGGTCCCGTAAGTACCCAGGCCCTAAGCCATGGAGCGCTTTAAAGGTCATAACCAAAACCTTAAAGTGCACCCGAAAAGCGACAGGTAGCCAGTGCAGTCTGCGCAGGAGGGGTGTTACATGGGAGGTACGAGACCCTCCCTCTATCACCCGCGCAGCTGCATTCTGGACTAGCTGAAGCCTTCGGGTGCACCTCAAGGGGAGCCCCATGTAGAGAGCATTACAATAATCCAAGCGAGAGGTAACGAGTGCATGAGTGACTGTGCACAAGGCATCCCGATCAAGGAAGGGGCGCAACTGCCGAACCAGGCGAACCTGGTGGAAGGCCCCCCTGGAGACGGCCGTCAAATGATCTTCAAACGACAGCCGCTCATCCAGGAGGACACCTAAGTTGCGCACCCTATCCTTTGGGGCCAATAACTCGCCTCCAACAGTCAGCTGCAGCTGCAGCTGACTGAATCGAGATGCCGGCATCCACAGCCACTCCGTCTTGGAGGGATTGAGCTTGAGCCTGTTTCTCCCCATCCAGACCCGTACGGCTTCCAAGCACCGGGACAGCACTCCGACAACTTCATTGGGGTGGCCCGGGGTGGAAAAGTACAGCTGGGTATCATCAGCGTACTGCTGGTATCTCACCCCAAAACCACTGATGATCTCACCCAGCGGCTTCATGTAGATGTTGAACAGAAGGGGCGAGAGAATCGACCCCTGCGGCACCCCACAAGTGAGGGCCCTCGCGGTCGACCTCTGCCCCCCTGCCAACACCGTCTGCGACCGGTCGGAGAGATAGGAGGAGAACCACCGATAAACGGTGCCTCCCACTCCCAATCCCCCCAGCTGGCGCAGCAAGATACCATGGTCGATGGTATCAAAAGCCGCTGAGAGATCTAATAGAACCAGGGCAGAGGAATAACCCCTGTCCCTGGCCCTCCAGAGATCATCCACCAATGCGACCAAAGCTGTCTCCGTGCTGTAACCGGGTCGGAAGCCGGACTGGAACGGGTCTAGATAGACGGATTCTTCCAGGTATTGGGGTAGCTGACGCGCCACAGCACTCTCTACAACCTTCGCAACAAAGCGAAGGTTGGAGACTAACGATAGTTTCCCAAAATATCTGGGTCCAAAGAGGGCTTCTTAAGGAGGGGTCTCACCACCGCCTCTTTCAAGGCGGCAGGGAAAACCCCTTCCAACAAAGAAGCATTTATAATCCTCTGGAGCCAGCCTCATGTCACCTCCTGAGTAGCCAGCACCAGCCAGGAAGGACACGGATCCAATAAACATGTAGTGGCGCGGAGCCTCCCCAACAACCTATCCACGTCCTCGGGAGCCACAGGGTCAAACCCATCCCAAACAGGCTCAACAAGACGTGCCTCCTCTCCCTCGCTTGGATCATCCCAATTTCGGTCCAGACCATCCCGGAGCTGAGTGATTTTGTCGTATAGATAACCACTAAACTCCTCGGCACGTCCCTGTAACGGGTCATCCCGCACCTCCTGATGAAGGAGGGAGCGGGTCACCCGAAACAGGGCGGCCGGGCGGTTATCTGCCGACGCAATGAGGGTGGAGGCGTAGGAACGCCTCGCCTCCCTCATTGCCACTAGGTAGGTCCTGGAATAGGACCTAACTAGTGTCGATCAGCACCGCGACTGGACCTCCAAGTGCTCTCTAGGCGTCTTCTCCGGCGTTTCATCTCTCTCAGCCCCTCGGAGAACCAAGGGGCGGTCGAGATCTGCGCCGGGTCAGAGGTCGCAAAGGCACGACACGGTCCAAGGCCCCAGCCGCGGCCTGTTCCCAGGCCGCAACTAGTTCCTCAGTCGTGCCGCGGGCCAGATCCTCAGGAATGGCCCAAGCTCCGTCAGGAACCTCTCAGGGTCCATCAGGCGCCTGGGACGGAACCAACGAGGCTCCGCCTCCCGCGATGGTGGGCGGCGGTTCGGAAGTCTAGGCGAAGGAGAAAATGATCAGACCATGACATTGGTTCTGTTACTAAATCGTCTAATATCAGATCATTTAACCACTGACCAGAGATATAAATCAGATCCAGCGTGCCTCCCCATGTGCGAGGGCCATCATTTACTCGTATCAGGTCCAAGGTCATGGAAGTTTGAACTCCCGAGCTGCAGTCGATGATAAGCCAACTGATGGCAAGTTGAAATCCCCCATAACTATAAGTCTGGGGGTCTCAACTGCCACAGTGGCCAATAACTCCAGCAGCTCGGGCAGGGCTGTGGTCACGCAGCAAGGAGCCAGGTACGCGATCAACAAGCCCAACTGATTCCTATGGCCCCACCTCACATAAAGGGATTCACAGCCGGCAATCTGAGGAACAGTGGCCTCCCTCGGCTCTAGATCTTCCTTAATGACAACCGCCACCCCTCCACCCCTCCCCTGGGCCCTCGGCTGATGGAATGCTCGGAAACCTGGGGGGCATAGTTCAACGAGGGGGACCCCCCCCCTCTGTCCCCAACCAGGTCTCCGTAATGCCCATAAGGTCCGCGGCCTCCCCCTGAATAAGATCACAGATCAAGGGGGCTTTATTTACCACGGACCGGGCATTACATAACATCAGCCGAAGATCCAGGCTCTGAGGATCACGGCCGCCCGAGGAACGGGTAGGGACTAAGGGGCCGGAGCACGTGATCGCTTTTAGACGATCCAAGTCAGTTGCACTTCTTCCTGCTATCATATTGCATCAGCATACTTTCTAGTACCTGACAAAGACAAACAAGTGCCATTTTCGGGATTAAGTGAGCCAAGAGTGTATATCTTAGCACTGAACGAGTTTAATATGTAGGTCACCTCATTACTCTAGCAGCTGGCCTTGCCAAACATTTCACAAAGTACTCAACTACTCAGTAGCGCATTTACATTTACATCCATGATAATGCACTAAAAATAGCAGTTCTAAAATTCTTTGCTGCCAGAATTTTTAAAGATTCATCTAATTTTATTAAAAATGTTATTATATTCAGTCCAATTTCCAATACCATATTTACTTCCAATAATGTATCTTGGTTCCCTGTTGGACTCAATATAGTTTATCTAAAAAAAAATCTTTTCCTGCAAGTTGTATGTGTTGTGGGTTTGTGTGTGTGATTTCCTTTTAAAGAGTGTAGGTGTAATATACTTGCTGCATTGTGTGTTTCTGATGCTTGGATGTTTTCTCTGGTGTTTTGGGTAGGATTGATACTCCAATTTCCTTGCTATTATTAAAATGAATAAATATTTTGACCTTGTATTTTTCTAATCAACTTTTTGCTTCCTCAGAGACTAGACTTTTATCTTATGAGGCATATATGTGAATTGACATTTGGGATTTCAAATCTTCCCTGTGGGGAGATTATTTATTTATTAATGTTATTAATTATTGATTTCTTTTTTTATAGATCACCCATGAAATACTAGGTAGCTCTATACAATTAATGATTGGCCATGTTTTTAAAATCACTGTAAAACAGCAGCTGAATCACAGCTGAAAGGTATTTGAAATATTAAAAACATCAAGTAAAAGTATATTAATCTTACAGGCATTTCTAAAATAGATTTTTCCACTTGCCACTAAGTTGCTGCTAAGGATGTGACTACTAATTATCTTCAATTGAGTTGCTTTTACAGTTATCTGAAAGTCCCTAATGAATCCCACCGATTAGCTTGAATGTTATCTTCATCATTTTCTGAAATTTTTTGAGAATACTCCTTCTTTTTTTGCCTATTTTATCATTCTCTCATATTATGGATTACTAAAAATAGGTGAAAAGCTTGCATGATTAATGTGCTAAAGGATATTTATTATTTAAAATGACCAAAATAGGCCATTTATTATATAAAGAAAATGAAAAGAAGCTGAGATTTCTCTAAAAATGCAATGCATAAAAAATAATAACTGAGCCTTCCAGACAATAAATGAAATTGGGAGCCCAGCATTGTTTGTGGTTTGCAAAAGTCTTGGGTGCAACCCCCAGAGTTATTAGATTATCCCCTGCTGTAACATTTAGTATGGTAGAACATAGAAAATGGTCAAGAATATGAAGAAATAATAAAATGTACTCAGTTTAATTAAAACAAAAAGTTTTGTCATTTCCCCACCAAGTTTCTTACTATAGTCCGAAAGCAGAGACTTTTCTTTCTTTATGGAGACCAGTCCACTGTTTCAAGGATTATCCAGTAGAAATGCAGAAGATGTCTAAGATACATTTCTTTACCAACATTGGATTACGCCAGAATGAACTCCAGAATTGCAATAAATATCACCAATGAAAAGATCCACTCCATAGATTTCCAAAGTAAGGTAAAGGTTCCCTTCGCACATATATGCTAATCGTTCCCGACTCAACAGATTGATGCTCATCTCCGTTTCAAAGACGAAGAGCCAGCGCTGTCCGAAGACATCTCCATGGTCATGTGGCCGGCATGACTAAATGACAAAAGCTCACGGAACGCTGTTGCATTCCCACCAAAAGTGGTCCCTAGCGGAGTATTATTTGCACGATTCGCCTTTGCTATTCGGTACAGGAGCTCTTGCGCCTGCGAGGTGCCCCCGCCTCGCAGGAATGGCCCGTTTTACCAAGGGCCGGCCTCAATGACGGATCTTGGGATCCACAGAGGTGGCATGCGAAGAGGAAGAGCCTCTGGGGGTTTTTAGATAGGGCATTTTTAAGGGGTGGGAGGGGTAGGGCGGGTGTTGGGGGAAACCCGCCGGGTGGGGTATCAGTTCCTGCGCATGCTCATGGCGGTGAGTTAATAGGTCCGAAGGTTGTGGGGGGAGTTCAGGTCCCATTGGTAGAGGGTGGTGCTATTTGCACGGTTTGGGGGAGGGGCAGATTTGGCGGAAGCGGGGGCTCGGATCATGTTACGGGGGCGCGCGTTCGATGCTTGCAGGCGATCGCGCGCCCCGAGCCTCCAGACTTCCCCCGTTCCCCGGATAGTCAAGACCCTCAGAGCCTGGGCCTTCGGCTGATGCTGTGTAATGCACGGTCCGTGGCCAATAAGGCCCCCCTAATTCACGATCTTATTCAGGGGGGTGCCGCGGACTTTATAGGCATTACGGAGACCTGGTTGGGCGCAGAAGGGGGCGTGCCCCTGGTACAGATGTGCCCACCAGGTTTCCGTGCATTCCATCAGCCGAGAGCCCAGGGTAGGGGTGGGGGGGTGGCGGTTGTGATTAGGGAGAGTCTGGAGCCGAGGGAGACCACTGTGCCTCAGATTGTCGGGTGTGAATCCCTCCTTGTGAAATGGGGCCATAGATGTCAGATGGGCTTGCTGGTCGCGTACCTGGCTCCTTGCTACGTGACAGCTGCCCTGCCCGAGCTCCTGGAGGTGCTTGCTGGGGTGGCAGTTGAGACCCCCAGACTTTTAGTCATGGGGGATTTTAACTTGCCATCTGCCGGCTCGTCATCGACAGCAGCTCGGGAGTTCACGGCTTCCATGACGGCCTTGGACCTGACTCAAGTAGTTGATGGCCCCACCCACACGGGGGGTGGTACACTCGATCTGATTTTGTCTCTGGTCAGTGGTTGAGAGATCTGGACTTACAGGAAATAGTCATCGAACCTTTGTCATGGTCAGATCACTCTCTCCTTCGCCTGGACTTTCTGACCGCCATCCAACACCGCAGGGAGACGGAGCCGATGCGTTGGTTCCGTCCCAGGCGCCTGATGGACCCTGAGAGGTTCGGACGGAGCTTGGGCCATTCCTGAGGGTCTGGCTCGCGGCACGTCTGAGGAACTTGTTGCGGCCTGGGAGCGGGCGCGCGGGGCCTTAGATCGTGTCGTGCCTTTGCGGCCTCTGACCCGGCGCAGGTCCCAACCGGCTCCTTGGTTCTCCGAGGAGCTGAGGGGATGAAGCGCGGAGAAGACGCCTAGAGAGTTCCTGGAGGTCTAGCCGTTCTGAGGCTGATCGGACACTAGTGAAGTCCTATACTAGGACTTACCTAGTGGCATTGAGGAAGCGGCGTTGCTACGCCTCCTCCCTCATTGCGTCGGCAGATAACCGCCCAGCCGCCCTGTTCCGGGTGACTCGTTCCCTCCTTCATCAGGGGGAGCGGGATGACCCGTTGCAGGGACGTGCTGAGGAGTTTAACGGTTATCTATACGATAAAATCGTTCAGCTGCGGGACGGGTTGGACCAAAATTGCGGTGACCCTGGTGAGGTGCCCGAGGGTGGTCTTGGTGACATTGTCTGGGATGAGTTTGACCCTGTGGCTCCCGAGGACATGGACAGGTTGTTGGGTAGGCTGAATGCCACCACGTGTTTACTGGACCCGTGCCCCTCCTGGCTGGTGCTGGCCACTCAGGAGGTGACACGAGGCTGGCTCCAGGCGATTACGATCGCTTCTTTGGTGGAGGGTGTCTTTCCGGCCGCCTTGAAAGAGGCGGTGGTGAGACCCCTCCTTAAGAAGCCTTCCCTGGACCCGGCTGTTTTAGGTAATTATCGTCCGGTCTCCAACCTTCGCTTCGCGGCGAAGGTTGTAGAGAGTATGGTGGCATATCAGTTTCCCCTACACCTGGATGAAACCGTCTATCTAGACCCGTTCCAGTCCGGTTTCCGGCCCGGTTACAGCACGGAGACGGCTTTGGTCGCGTTGGTGGATGATCTCTGGAGGGCCAGGGATAGGGGTTGTTCCTCTGCCCTGGTCCTATTAGACCTCTCAGCGGCTTTCGATACCATCGACCATGGTATCCTGCTGCGCCGGTTGGAGGGATTGGGAGTGGGAGGCACCGTTTATCGGTGGTTCTCCTCCTATCTCTCCGGCCGGTCGCAGTCAGTGTTGACAGGGGCAGAGGTCGGCTCCGAGGTGCCTCACTTGTGGGGTGCCGCGGGGTCGATCCTCTCGCCTTCTGTTTAACATCTACATGAAGCCGCTGGGTGAGATCATCAGTGGTTTCGGCGTGAGGTATCAGCTGTATGCGGATGACACCCAGCTGTACCTTTCCACGCCGGACCACCCCAACGAAGCTATCGAAGTGCTGTCCCGGTGTCTGGAGGCCGTACGGGTCTGGATGGGGAGAAACAGGCTCAAGCTCAATCCCTCCAAGACAGAGTGGCTGTGGATGCCGGCATCCCGGTACAGTCAGCTAAATCCGCGGCTGACCATCGGTGGCGAGTCATTGGCCCCGATGGAGGGGGTGCGCAACTTAGGCGTCCTCCTGGATGAACGGCTGTCTTTAGAAGACCATTTGACGGCCGTCTCCAGGAGAGCGTTTTACCAGGTTCGCCTGGTACGTCAGTTGCGCCCCTTTCTGGACCGGGATGCCCTGTGCACGGTCACTCACGCACTCGTGACGTCTCGCCTGGATTACTGCAATGCTCTCTACATGGGGCTCCCCTTGAAGGGCATCCGGAGGCTACAGTTAGTCCAGAATGCAGCTGCGCGGATGATAGAGGGAGCCCCTCGTGGCTCCCACATAACACCCATCCTGCGCAGGCTGCACTGGCTACCTGTGGCCTTCCGGGTGCGCTTCAAGGTGTTGGTGACCACCTTTAAAGCGCTCCATGGCATAGGGCCGGGTTATTTACGGGACCGCCTACTGCTACCGAATACCTCTCATCGACCCGTGCGCTCTCACAGGGAGGGACTCCTCAGGGTGCCGTCAGCGAGGCAATGTCGTCTGGTGGCGCCCAGGGGGAGGGCCTTCTCTGTGGGGGCTCCCACCCTCTGGAACGAACTGCCCCCGGGACTTCGTCAACTTCCGGACCTTCGGACCTTCCGCCGTGAGCTCAAAACATACTTATTTCATTGCGCAGGACTGAGTTAGGTTTTAATTAATGGGTTTTAAGTGGGGTTTTATTTTTTATATTTTTAATTATTTTAATTGTTAGGCTTTATAATAAGTTTTTTAATTGTTTTTTAGATTGTATTTATCTGTTTTTTTAGATGCCTGTAAACCGCCCTGAGTCCTGTGGGAGATAGGGCGGTATATAAATTTGAACAATAAATAAATAAATAAATAATACCTTGATGAACGTATCTTTTCTTTTATGTACACTGAGAGCATATGCACCAAGACAAATTCCTTGTGTGTCCAATCACACTTGGCCAATAAAAAATTCTATTCTATTCTATTCTAATGTGAATGTGTAACGTGATTGCAAACTGTGGGTTTTGTGAGTTTATAAAACAATTGTGGAAATGAATGGAATAATAGTATGAATGTTTTGTCCTGAATCATAGCAGATTTATACCCTCCTGCCCAATCCATGTCTCGTTTCAACAGAAAGGGTCATCATAAGCTGGAAGAGCAGAAGTTTTGTATGTTCATTGATCATTAGCATTTGGGAATCAAAATGACTAGGCATACAAATCCTCCCTACTCTGAAGACAAGTTATTTTGTCATGGAACTGCACCGCAGCTGTTCAGATGAAAACTGAGACACTAATACAAACTTGTATATACAAATATATTAAATTCCAATTACAGCATTCTTTGTCATCATCCAGAAAGAAACAACACAAGATAGTCAGGAACACAGGAACATCATGAGGTAATTTTTTACAGTGTATAGAACAGGGGTCTCCAACCTTGGTCACTTTAAGACTTGTGGACTTCAACTCCCAGAATTCCTCAGCCAGCTTTGCTCTGGGAGTTGAAGTCCACAAGTCTTAAAGTGACCAAGGTTGGAGACCCCTAGTATAGAACGCACTGAAGAAAACAGATGGAAAAGGGACACTCCTCTTTTTATACTTGGAACAACCAACCATAGAGTAGATTGCATCATAGAGAATCAGCACTCTCTAACTAATCACCTGCAACTGTGTGTTCTGGCCTATTGTACACTTTACTGTTCCAGCTATTAAATTCAGTATTCTAACATATTGTAATTCTATTTACATTACAGTAACAATTTTATACATATAGCATATGTATACTGCATACAAGTTGTCACACGCAATTTTTTTGGACATCTGCAGTCTCTTGTTTGGTATTAGGTTTCTTTTTGAGAGGAATGCATTAGTGACTATCCTTTTTCTTTATCCAGCTTTATCAAATCTTTATCTTTATCAAATCCCAGTTGTTAACTTTCTGATCTTTTCTAGCCTAACTTTAGTCCTTTGATGATAATCCATTACACAATTAAATTTAGGGTCAGAATACTACTCTGAACACAATTTAGAAATGAATTATTTGCTCATGGGATTCAAGAAAAGTATTTCTTTTTGAACGTATATAATGGAATTATTAGACTCAAAAGTTTTCTTGAGAATTTCAAGATCAATAAATAATCAATAACTCCTCTAAAAGGAGTTTAAAAGCATGGTGATTTAGAACACTAATTTTTCCATAGTGTCCTTTAGGGGAAGGATCCTGAGACCTCTTTCAGATTACCAAACAGTGTTGAGCCATTATATGTTATTCTCATCTTGAACTGCCTTAATATTACACTTTTGGGAAGATTTATTGAAGATGATTTATTGTTCTTGGCAAACACATTCCTTTTAGAATTGATCTCTTGGTACCATTGGCCTAGTTTATTATTTTGCAATTTAGAATTGCTTCTTGCAGAGTTAGCTGTTTAGCAAGAAAACCCTGGGCAACATGGAGGAATGTTGTAGGTAAAATCAGATAGAATCTTCTTTATTAAAGAGCTGCCTTGGTTTGAATTCCACTAGTTCAATTTCTTCCTACAGAAGCTCTGCCATTTCCTTCTGTTTTCTAACTTTTCCTGGCATTTCTCAACCAGCAACAGAAGATTTGGCTAGATTGGGGTGCATTAAGATGAAAAGTTATAAAACTATAAATGTCATAACTTGAGTCATATAATAACAAGCGCTACATCTTTATATTGATGTCTACTTCTCATTTGCAATGAAATTTTAGGAAAGACTTTTGCCTGAAAAGAATCTACATGCTTTTGGTTTTGAACAGAAGTCTAATTTTATACTCCAATAGTTCAGTTGTTTCAGTCCAAGAAGGACAATTTTTATGTGGCTTACCTGTGTGTTACATTCTGCATGCACCGAAGCACTGGTTGAACTTACTGAGAGCAATAGCTCAGAAACATCTAGAGAGCCATAATCCACATGAGGTAATTGAGAAAAAACTATTATATATGGTACTCCTGAATCTAAGATACAGTTGGCTGGTCAGTCCCCATCAGTCATGGCCAAATTTTCTTCTTTTCTCCTCTACCATAAAATAATGGGGATTGTCACAAATGAAATTACCATTTGTTTTGTGAAGCAGATCACTAAGTGCAACAGAACAGTAGATGCATAAACCACTTCTGCTCATGAGAATCCTTGGAGCCAGAAGATTTAAGTCCAGGGATTTTGCATTTAATTGATTCCTTTTACTAAAATGGCTCATGAAAATAGGATATGGATGAATAAGACCATACAATGTTGTATGTTCTCTTAGTGAACTAAATGGAAGAGTATTTTTAAATGCATAAAGATGAACAGGAATCAAAGCAGTCCAACTTGTATTTAAAATTATTTAATCTCAAAAGTAGCTTACTTCTGCTTTTAAAACCTTATTCATGTTTGTATAATAATCAAATAGGCTTAGGTAGTAAGATGTAAGATTGCATATCAACAAATGTGGATGTAAATAGAGCTTGGGGGTCTTCATTCCTAAGTGAATATATTCATCTAGTTCATTTTTGATCATTTAAAATTACAGCTATTATATGAACCAGTTGGGTTTTATTCATAAGGTTTCTTTATGCAATAAAGAGTTTCATGTGTCTTAAGAGGAGATCAAAGGAAGCAACTTAAGTACCTTTACTTAACTGACAGCTATGGTTGGGATTTTTTCCTTTCAGTTTTAATACTTCTACTGTTTGTATTGTTTATGGCTTCAAGAAGAATATTATTCTTTTTCGGCTATATTGTGACTTCTTAGAGCAGGGGTGTCAAACTCGCGGGCTGCGGGCCGGATGTGTCACGTGTTGGCCCCGCCCCCATCCAGTTTAGCAAAGGGGAGCAAAGTCCCGATACATCACATGATGCCACCTTGACCATGTGAGTTTAATACCCATCTTCATTTAGAGGATCTAGAGATGGCATTAAGGCAGATGACCTTTTACTGGAAATTCAAAACAGAATCAGTCCTTCATCAGATTTTCACTCTTAACAATTAATTGCATCCAATCCTAAAAGTCATTGTCAAGGGCCGTGGTGGCTCAGGCTGTAAGATAGCCTGTTATTAAAACACAGCAGCCTGCAATTACTGCAGGCTCGAATCCCACCAGGCCCAAGGTTGACTCAGCCTTCCATCCTTTATAAGGTAGGTAAAATGAGGACCCAGATTGTTGGGGGGGCAATAAGTTGACTTTGTAAATATACAAATAGAATGAGACTATTGCCTTACACACTGTAAGCCGCCCTGAGTCTTTGGAGAAGGGCGGGATATAAATGTAAAATTAAAAAAAAATGTCTTCTTATGTAGTCCACTCACCCTTATAACCTAATCCCATAATATGAAATCAGGAGCAAATGTTACTGGGTAACATCATGGTTGTTAACTACTCAGGAATTCACTGCAGTATTTAGCCCATCTCTGTCAGTTTGGCCACATCCTTTCAATCTTGGCTAAAGATAATTAAAATGGATCTGAGTAAACATTGGTTGTTGTTTTTTAATGTCTCACTTTGAGTTACAAAAGATAAGTATTCA
Organism: Ahaetulla prasina; assembly: GCF_028640845.1. NCBI lineage: Eukaryota > Metazoa > Chordata > Lepidosauria > Squamata > Colubridae > Ahaetulla > Ahaetulla prasina. The sequence continues at coordinate 28,835,533 of NC_080546.1, read as the reverse complement.
ATTCTTTCCTGATACATTTGGGCACTGCTGGAATTACTACTAGATTTAAAACTTGGAATTTTATTTGCTGTTCATTTATACTAGACATCTTTCAAAACCCTTGAAATGAATATAAATATATAAAGATAAAGATAAGCATGGAATTGGTAAGATAATACATCCACCTCGGATGACTTCAAATTGCCAGGACAAGGTGGTTACTTGCCAGGTTTAGCATAACAAAGAGGAGGCTTATGGGTAACATGAAAGCTGTCTTCCAATACTTGATAGGCTTGCTAGAGAAAAGGAAAAAGTGCTCTATTTATTTTCCAAAGCAAAATGAATGGAAGCTCATGAGAGGAAGATCCAACCTGGAACTAAAAAGAAATTTCCTGACAATGAGAATAATTAATCAATGGAACAGTTGGCCTCCCGGAATTGTGGGAGCCCATCACTGGAGGTTTTCAAGAAAAGATTGTACAAGCATTTGTCTGGGATGGAATAAGGATTCCTGCAAGGGATTGTATTAGAAGATTCCACGATCTCTTCCAGCCTTATGATTATATGAAAATGCAAAATTAGGATTTCAATGTAACCAGGAAGTGACCTAGTCAAATCATAAACTGATTCATTTTATCTATTCCCTCTACTGCTTCTCTTCCTTCCTTTCCCGCTACTTTAACCACTTGATTGTAACCTCGCTCATCCCTGAATTGACATTCCATGACATTAAATTTCTTTCTTATCTTTTGAAGTCCTAGAATTATTCCTATTCTGCTAATGCTTTCATCAGCTGCAAGTCTGTACATAGAGCATGTTTTCCCCAAGCATATTTTACATATGAATAAAATCTAATATTCAGCCAATAAAGTTTCTCTCTCTCTTCCAAATACGCCTCATGTAGTTATTATAAATGTGAATGAGTATATGTAAGAGAAAATATATACATAAAAACATGATTTCATAATAACCGGAAAAGGTTGATGTGATCACCAAATTAGTCACACTGCATTTTAGCAAGTATGATTCAGAACTGAATTTCATGGTCGCCATGTTATGCCACTGATATGTCATGTTACATACAGCACATTTTGAATAAATGTTCTGAAAAGCAAACTTTAACATAAATATGAGATGCAAACCTTAGTCCAGAATTATAATGGAGCAAAGACTTTTTAAATTAATTTGCATGTATTTTTAAACTTGGTATCTATCAGCCTCTTGCTAAACTTAGTACATGAAATGAAGCTTGACATGACTAACTTGCTATGCCCTTTTTCTATATACATTGTGGTTACATGAATTAAACTTAGCCAGGATTGCATGATCTGAAATAAAAATTAAATCCCCAGGCAAAGCAAAACAGAAATGGATCCCTAGACTTTTGTTTTTGGCACTGGAAAAATACAGAGCTTAAATAGATACAACTAGTTAGAATCTCGATAGAGGCTAATAATAGAATGGCCATTTTGCACATTAAGCATAATTAAATTAGTCACTCTAGAGATAATAGCAACCTAACCCCTTGTAAACGGGAATCAGTGGTAGTTTCATGGAAACCCTATGATTGTGTGATGGCAGTGCATGTATAGAAAGGATCAAAAAGTGATCATTAGCATCTTGACATTTTTATATGCAGATGTAGCCTCACAAACATTACTGGTGGAACTGTTCTTTCTTTATTGACGTGCACAAGTTGAATATCACATTGAATATAACCATGACACTCATTATGAAAATATTTCAGGACAAGATACTTAAAATTTCCTTTGTTATACTGTAGAAAAAAAAATCTACAGTCAGAAATCACATCAAATTCATAAACTTGAATGTTTATTTGTTAAGACATGATATAGTTCAAGCATACACATCTATTGAACACAGAAATTATTTCAGATAAAGAGCCAGAATGAAGTCAGTCATGGCTGTAAATCTTTACAGAATACTCGTGTTTTTATTATTCTGGGATCTTGCTATCCTGGTTGCATCCTTGCCTAGTGTTTCTAGTTCTAGTCAGCAACAACAGATATTTCTTTTGGCTGTTTACATTGCATTGTTTAATGTAAATTATGTTAATTGCTTGTATTGCATTGTCTAATTTAAATTATACAATTGAACATTATCTTGAACTCAGAATAGCTAAGGTATGCTATGTAAAACCAAGCCTATAAATAATCAAATATTCATGTGTGGTATGGGCTATAGTGCTGGTTAAGGAAGCTGTATTCCTAAATTAATGCTAAGTGAAGCTCTCCCAGCATCTCTTAGCAAAGTCCATTATGGCTGGATCTGCTTGAAGTTTTAATGCAATAATAGTAGGAGAGCCAAAATTCTAAATGCTGACTTTTCTATGGAGATTTTTTTTTAACCAAACTTAATTGTAGACATTTTTAACCTCTCACAGAACCCTTTTCAATGCTTATCCTACTATTTTAATCTTGCAATTTTGGAATCCAACCTGATGTTTTCACAAAAAGCAATTCAAAACATAAACCAATGTCTGGGATAGTGTTCATAATACAGTAGTGGCCAAAATTGTGGAAACCTTTTGGGGAAAGTGTATTTTTGAGATTTGATGGCTAATCATTCTTTTTTTGTGTTTCAAGATAATCATATTTCACTGTTGGAATGACTTGGGAATAGCTCAGACCCAACCCAATTGAAAATCTATGACACCAACTAAAGAAACTTGTTACTCAGAAGTGATCCAGTAATAAAACCCAGTTAATAGAAGCAATCATTCAATCTTGGTTTCACATTATAACAGCTGCAGAACTAAAAGATTTGTGGGTAGACATTGTATGGCCTTAATTCATGCTAAAGGTTACCCAACAAGTATTAACTAATAGGGTGATAATTTTTGTATATCTCATTTTTTCTGTATTTCACTTTTCTTCTTTATACTGTAAATGCTATTCTAATAACAAATCTTTCATAAAAGTTATTGCATTACATTCTTGATTAAATTATCTTTCCATTGATATATGTTACTAGTTCCCCAAAAATGTGGTGTTATTAGCTAATTTTAGAAAATACACTTTCCACAAAAGGTTTCCACAATTTTGGCCACTATAGCTGTACATGCAAAGGATTGTTATCTTTGTTAGACATAGAGATATTCAGTCAAGCACCCCCAAACTGCAGTCTAAAGGGGTTATACAAATTAGGTACCGCTTCTGCTGCTTGTAAGCATTTGGCTGGCTTATCAAGCATATTATGAAATGATTAATGAATATCCTTTCTATTCCTTTCAGGGTCCACCTGGTGCAAAAGGTGAGAAGGTGAGTCAGCAAATCTCTGCTACTAACAACTAAGCGGAAGTCCTCCTGATAGTAACTGGTGGCTATTGAAGCAGTTATGATATGAGATTATTTAAGAGAGCTGGGTTAGCACACACGCTGTGTTAAAACTATCATCTTTCCACTTTGCAGGGAGATCAAGGTGATCAGGGCCCTCGGGTAAGCATATTAACCAAAATGTTACACTTCCTCTTCCCTGACTAGGCAGTTAGTCCAGAGCGCAAAACTAAATTGAGCTGAGTGTCGAGCTAATTATGCTTATTAGCTGCTTTTACCCTGCATGTTGTAGAAAGTGTCTGCAGGAGAGCCAAAGGCAAACATGATTTCACAGCCATTAAAATATGCAAGCAAAAAGAGTTCACGCTACACACATTACTGCACACACTAAAATTCACAATCTCTGTGGTTTGATAGCCATATTCTATCTAGAGAATGATTGTGATGTGCTGCATTAGAAAACCATCCTGCCTAACTAAACTTCCAGCCTTCCCCACCTGTTTCTTTTGTCAGATCTGCATGAGCTTCTAATAAAGCAAACGACAGTTGGGTTTTTAGCGAATTGTACTTCTTTAGAAAGGAGTTTTGCATGCCTTTATAATTTGCTTTTTGGAAATAGCAATCTGTTCTGTCTATCTAGAACATAGTTTAGAATTAGCAACATAGAAGAAAAAAACAGCTTTTGCTGGATTCGGTTATGCTTGTTTTTTTAAAAAAAGCTAAGATAATGAAACAGGAAAAGATACTGTTGCTCTGAGAATGCCAGTTGTTTCTCTTTACATCTGTGCATGGTAGTAAAAATAGAACAAACACCAGTTGGTGCCAGAAAACAATTGTCAGCAGAGGGAGAAATGTGTCCTTCCCTCACTCCTTTAGCTTTCCCAATGGACCTAGCAGTGGTGGCTCCGTGTTTTGGACTCATTTAGTTGCCTGCCTCATTGGAATTTGCTTTGCAGGATGCTCAGAAGGAAAGCACATGGGAAGGGCTCTTTCTATGGTTTGTAATCTTGGATAGAGAAAATGAACATGCGACATAGTGGTGAAATTCAAATTTTTTTACTACAGGTTCTGTGAGTGTGGCTTGGTGGGCATGGTGTGGCTTGGTGGGTATGGGTTAGTGGGCGTGGCAGGGAAAGAATACTGCAAAATCTCCATTCCCACCCCATTCCAGGGAAGGATCCTGCAAAATCCCCATTTCCTCCCCACTCCTGGGGGAAGGATATTGCAAAGTCTCCATTCCCACCCCACTCTGGGGCCAGCCAGAGGTGGTATTTGCCAGTTCTCCGAACTACTCAAAATTTCCGCTACCAGTTTTCCAGTACCTGTCAGAACCTGCTGGATTTCAACCCTGATGCAACACCAGTAAGAAGAAAATGAAAGAATGAGAGCCTGCAGTCATCAGCAACTCTTGGTATACTTGAGTCTTGACTACAGAGCCAGTTCTAGATCCTGCCTAGCCCTACTTAAGTTACTTTTGTGATCTCGCTACAGAAATCTGGTCTCTTCACACAGCTTAGTGTGGTGATAGGAGACCAAAATGAATGCCTAAACAGCAGCAGAGCCAGTAAAACACATTTTCTCTGTGAAAACTTGTTTTCTATTTGTGTGGAGCTTTTTTTTGCAAAATATGTAGTCACAAGAACCAACAACCAATCAAATAAAGATTATTTATTAGCTATCTCAACTTCAACACTCCAACAGGCCCCCACAGCATTGACATCCATTTTGGGTATCTCTTGTGCAAGGTGTTGGGCTCTGAATGCTGGTGTTTTAATTTTTTCTGATAGCCTCACAGCAAATCTTAAACAAACATTGAAAGATGCCATAGAAAATGTTCAGTATTTATTTCTTAGCAGCATACTGCCTCTGCCAATTATGTTCTTAGACCAGTCTAAACTGGTTTCTAAACAGTCTTTGCAGGGAACGACTGCAACCTATTTCCAAACTCAGTTTACTATCAACTATTTAAACATATACTCTTTAAATTCCTGCATAGCTGCCTGGTTAGTTCAACATATCTGGAGGTTGGAGAACCCTCGCCTGCCAAATGGTTAATTATTTGTGTAATTTTCTCTGAGCTGTATGCTTTTCATCTGGGATTCCAAACGTGTTTGCTGTTTAGTATATTTTATTTTATTTACATAGTTGAGAGAACCAATAATGAGTAAGCCTATCTGCGAATTTACAGCTTGTTAAGTTTGTTCCATATAGTAGTTTGATAGAAATCTGTAACTGTGCTGGGATGCACCTGAATATAAGGATAGTTATTCTAATTGCTTTTTCTCTCCTTCCAACTTTTCTACCAGGTACGGAGATGTTGAGCCAGATTCTTGCTGTGCATGTAGCTAGGAAACAATAATGGAAAAAGCTACTGCTAGGATATTTGTTATTCCGGGGGTAATGAGTAGAGAACAATTCAAAAGGTCATTATAGTTTTTTTGTACTTTTATAAGGCATGGCGATCCAGGGAGTAGAAGCAAACTTTTGTTGGCTTTGAATCAAGTTATAACACTCCAGAAAACTGCTTACTTTGCATCATTCAGAATTATTGAGTCATTCCTGTCTTATTCAGAGCATTGTTATTTAATATACTAACCTCTGGATTGGGGTCTCCAACCTTGGCAACTTTAAGACTTGTGGACTTCAACTTCCAGAACCCCTTAGCCACCAAAGCTGGCTGAGGACTTCTGGGAGTTGAAGTCCACAAATCTTAAAGTTGCCAAGATTGGAAATCCCTGCTCTGGATGGAACCTACATACAGATTGTTAGCCCCTGATGTACATACCTTTTCAAAATGTTTGAATAATACTAAGTTTAGTCTTGATACTGGATGATGTCAGAGGGCTTTTCTGTGCACTCTCCAATTCTGAATTTAAAAACACATACAATGGCATTCAGTCCGGATGGAAGAGATGTGATCATTCAGGTTGCTTACATCAGATTTTCATATCCAAGATTTTAGGTCATATGATGTCTAAAATATGTAATTCAAGTTCAGTTCAAATATTTATTGTCAATGCACAACATATGTGCAATGAGATTGGTTGAGCTCCCTCAGTGCACCTCCTCAACACAATACAACTCACATATTAACAAAACACCCAGTCCTATTGCACTAGTGTGAACTTGTTACACGTTACACTGGCCTGCAAGTCCATTGTACTATGTAGTTGTGATGTTATTTCGCATTCAGTACTCCGACAGCCCACGGATAAAAATTGTTCTTCAGCCTGTTTGTGCGGCTGTTTCTATATCTCCTTCCTGATAGGATAAAGAAGTGCTGACCACGGTGTGAGTCTTCCCTGAGGATTTTCCTCACTCTTCTAAGGCAGCGAGCCTTAGTGATCTCATCTAGTGGTATCAGGGGACAGCCCACAATGTTTTGTGCTGTGGTCACCACCCTCTGTAATGTTTATTTATTTATTTATTTATTTATTTACATTTATATCCCGCCCTTCTCCGAAGACTCAGGGTGGCTTACAGTGTATAAGGCAATAGTCTCATTCTATTTGTATATTTTACAAAGTCAACTTATTGCCCCCCCAACAATCTGGGTCCTCATTTTACCTACCTTATAAAGGATGGAAGGCTGAGTCAACCTCGGGCCGGGCTTGAACCTGCAGTAACCTGTGTTCTAATAACAGGCTTCTAACAGCCTGAGCTATTACGGCCCTTCTATCCATGGCTATCAAACTAGCATGCCATACCGTAATGCAATAAGTTAGGACGCTTTCTATTGTGGACCGGTAAAAGGAGATCATCAGTTATTGTTCCACCCTGTTTTTACGCAAGACCCTAAGGAAATGGAGTCTCTTTTGGGCCTTCTTGGCCACCTGGATCGTGTTGTTTTTCCAGGTGAGGTCTTCGCTGAGATGGACTCCCAAGAATTTAAAGGAGGAAACTCTCTGTACACAGCCCCCCTCAATGTAAGTAGGGAAGGTTACTCTCTCTTCCTCCGGAAGTCCAACACCATCTCCTTGGTCTTGCTGATGTTCAGATGCAGGTTGTTTTTCAAGCACCATGTGGATAGCTTTTGAACCTTCCCCCCGTACGGTGTTTCGTCTCCACCTGTAATAAGACCCAGTACGGTGGTGTCATCTGTGAACTTACTGATCACAGTGGATGAGTCAGATGATACACAATCATGTGTGTACAGTGAATACAGTATATGTAACATTTTTAATTTCCTTAAAAGCAAGCAAGAATGTCTTGATCCAACTAATGTATCAATTCTGAAGCGAGTTCAGAGTTCTGATTTTAGCAGATGTGTTACTTGGAATTCTGACATAATGATCCACTGCCCATGCATTGGCAGGAGAGGTTCAATCACCTATGCCCAGCTTCTTCTGCAGATTGAACCTCTGGGTAGGATTTAGTAGTGGTATAAATCCTTCATTAATGTTGTGTAGTGTAGATAAGATAATATCCAATGTATTGTGACTAATATAGAAATAATTAAACTTCCTATACAAGGATGATGAGAATAGGCCTGTGCAAACCTTTTGAACAGGTCATCTACTTTGAATTAATCAATCCCAAAGTCATTTCACAAAGCAAAACGAGATCTTGCTTCTAACAGCAAAATGATCATATTGCCCTATTTGATCTGTTATTAAGTCCCTCCCAGCTTTTTCTTTTTAGAGCTTGTACAATAGAGAAAGCTGTACAGTGGAGAAAATTGAAAAGATTCTTCTCCAAGGCTGGTGTTTGATTGATTTGTGGAATTTATGTGCTGTTCATCTCATCCAGAGACAACTCTGAGCAGCTTACAAACATTAAAAACAGAAACATTAAAAAAAACCTTAGTAATATCAGTAATCATAGTTACGCTAAAAAAATTGTCATTAAAAGATTACAAAGGGGGAGAAAGGAGCACAAAGACCATGAAGGAAGGTGGGGTTTTTTCCTCAGTTTACTTACCACCTCCAGAGTGATATTCCTCCCATTGGGCAGGGCCAGGACTTCAGGCCCTTACGGAAGGTCAGTAGGGTTGGTGCAGATCTCACCACTGTAGAGAAGGACCCCACCTATTAGAATTCCTTGGTTGACAGAGCATGCACTCTCTACCAGCATGGGTGGGGGCAGACTGATTTTATTGGGGTAAGATGATTCCTCAGATAGCCTGGACCCATTCCATATAGGTTATGGCAGATACCTAATGCAAAGTCCTTTGTTTAGTCCTTCCAGTCTGTGAGACTTTCAGTTGTTTCTCAATTGGCATGCATAATGCAACAGAAAAAGGAATGTGGTGGCTCAGTGGCTAAGACATTGAGCTTGTCAATCAAAAGGTTGGCAGTTCAGTGCAACATAACGGAGTGAGCTCCTATTACTTGTCCCAGCTTCTGCCAACCTAGCAGTTCGAAAGCATGTAAAAAATGCAAATAGAAAAACAGGGACCACCTTTGGTGGGAAGGTAACAGCGTTCCGTGTGCCTCTGGTGTTTAATCAAGGTGGCCACATAATCACACAGTCATCTTTGGACAGCACTGACTCTTCAGCTTTGAAATGGAGATGAGCACCGTCCCTTGAGTCGGGAACAACTAACACATATGTGCGAGGGGAATCTTTACCTTTACTTTTAACTCAACAGACCAAATGGATCTTTTATATGCCACTAGCCTGTCTCATTTCTTATTGATGGCCAGGATATGGCAAGCTGCAGTTGCTTAGCTCAGTTGTCTAAAGCGTGCATTAAGAACGTTTAAGGGAAGAAATTATTGTCATACTGAGAAAAACTTTCTTCTGCATTGTTGTATGCACATTAAAGTTCTTAAATGAACAGGCTAAAAATTATTTCTGATCCCTTCTGAGGATAGCATGGCTACCATGAGCTTCAGGAAAAGATGTCTTTGGTATAAAAAGTGGAAGAGAAGGGATAAGTTTATGTTTTCACATAAACACCACTTTGTTTTTAAATCTGTAGTTTTGCACAGCCCTAGAAACCTTGATTTTGATTTTTACTTCAGTGAAAGACAGGCTCCACAATTAACTGGAAAGTTATGATGCAGTTGGATTTCAAAGCCCCAGTTAAGTTTCTGAGTAGATAAAAAGCCATCAGTCAACAAAATAATACGTGTGGTCTTCATGTTACCTTCCACATTGTTCAGAAGCAAATTTTGGAAGCATGGAGCTGAGGAGCAAAGAATGATTAAAAACTCCTCCTTTAAAAAATCTGCTGACAAATACTGGATATATTTCTGCAGAGAATCGACAGCTGGATATTTCTCCCAATGTGTTTTAAGAAGTGTGTTTCAGTATTAGGCTGTTAAAGTGTGTCTTTATTTTAGCTATAAAATATTGCATGGTAGGTACTAAAGGTTTTAATAATCTAGCAATCTAATTTTCAATATCTTAATTGGAAGTGTGCCTCTTGATTTGATGGGCAAGAATCCAAAATTTTAGCAATCAGCCACTCATAGAAGCATCTCGTCAGTGTAAAAAGAAAAATGCACAATAATGCCTTTCCTAGAGATTTTTCCCCAGTGTGCACATCAAAGAAATACCTACTTCTTTCAGTGGTTTCATTCTTACTCTATCTTTATTATATGCTTATATTTATTTATTTATTTATTTATTTATTTATTTAATCAAATTTTTATACCGCCCTATCTCCCGAAGGACTCAGGGCGGTTTACAGCCAGATAAAAATACAGAAATCATACACAATAAAAATTAATTAAAAAGCTTATTTAAATAGGCCAAAATTTAAAATTACAATTAAAATGATAAAACCCCATTACCTAAAAATTAACAACTAACCCCAGTTAAAATTAAGTAAAACTTTTAATCCAGTCCCGCTTGAATAAATAAATGCGTTTTCAGCTCACGGCGAAAAGTCCGAAGATCAGGCACTTGGCGTAAACCAGGGGGAAGTTCGTTCCAAAGCGTAGGAGCTCCCACAGAGAAGGCCCTAACCCTGGGGGCTGCCAGCCGACATTGTTTGGCGGACGGCACCCTGAGAAGACCCTCTCTGTGTGAGCGTACGGGTCGGTGGGAGGCATGAGGTAACAGCAGGCGGTCCCGTAAGTACCCGGGCCCTAAGCCATGGAGCGCTTTAAAGGTGGTAACCAAAATCTTAAAGCACACCCGAAAGACCACAGGAAGCCAGTGCAGACTGCGTAGTAGTGGTGTTACATGGGAGCAATGAGTGGCTCCCGTTACTACTCGCGCAGCTGCATTCTGGACTAGCTGCAGCCTCCGGGTGCACTTCAAGGGCAGCCCCATGTAGAGAGCATTGCAATAGTCCAAACGAGATGTAACCAGAGCATGAGTGACCGTGCATAAGGCATATGAAGCAATGTAGGTAAAAATTTCTCTTCTATCTTTTTTGGATCTTGACCATAATAGAAACTGACAGTGTATTTACAGTGTATTTATAATTTTAGTAGATAAATTGAAATCTAAAGTACTTGGTCTGTGAATGTTAATTAACTATAAACAGCCTCATTGAAGTTTTCCGTTCTAATAACAACTAGAAAAAGGGTTGTCATTAACTTTCCTATTTCAATCTTTCATGCATTTTTCTAAATGTACTAGATGGATATATGGAGGACTAGATTATAGAATAGAATAGAATAGAATAGAATAGAATAGAATAGAATAGAATAGAATAGAATAGAATAGAATAGAATTCTTTATTGGCCAAGTGTGATTGGACACACAAGGAATTTGTCTTAAGTGTATATGGTCTCAGTGTACATAAGGAGAATAAAATACATTCATCAAGAATAAAAAGATACAACACTTAGTGATAGTCAAGATTACTAATAAGCTAACAAATCGTACTAGGAAACAAATAAAAACAATATAATTGAAAGATACAATTACGCTTTCCTCTATATTATTTCATAATCCATAGATAATTTCTCATTTTAAAATTAGTTCATCTCTTGTCCTCATATTGGAAAATGACATTGAAATTATCACAATACAACTTTATACAGATACGAGATTTAATATATTACAGTTTTTTGTTAACCTATCTTTTTTTAATGCTTATGTCTGAAGATAATTCCAGTATTTATTCTAAGGGGACAAGAATTTTAAACCAAGTTTCGCTTTTGCTTACTTGAAACTATGGGAAAAAAAACCCCGAGCAGGCCTTTGAAGATTGCAGAGTAACTTCTACTTAAAGAACATTGCCACGGGAGGATCATTCATGATTTATAGTCCAACTAGAACAGTAATTAATGAAAAGAGAAGTTTAGTGTGCATGAAATGGCTGTAATTGAATATGGTAATCTATTTTCTATCTTCTTTCTGTAAATGATTCATATATTCCTAACACATGGAAGATTTATTGTTTATTAACCTTCACAATCATCACCCAGCAGCTGATTTTTGATTAGTTTTGTGGTCTAGATACAGCTCATGAAATTATTTTCTTCACATGGTGTTGTCTAAATATTTTTTTAATTAGTTGGGTCTGCATGCAACTAAAAGCATTTTTCAGATGTCTTCAGCTGGCGTTATTAAGTTCCAGAAAGTAAAAGCACTCAGAATTTTCCTTTATTATCTTCACTTGTCTTAATCTTGGTGATTGAACACATTGTTTTGCTAGAGAAAAATTCAAATTAAGATTATTATTATATTTTGTTTGTCTTTTATATTAGCTCTAATACATAAATTGTTCAGTAGTAAAAAAACAAGCAGCAAATAATGCTATAGACCTCTTAGTAATAGGTTGAGATTAATGTCACATTCATTTTCATTATAAACCTGGACCTTTCTTTGTGGATGGACTGAAGTTACAATGCCAATAATCTTATATTGGATTAGACTATTAAACAACATCTCTGATGAGAACTGAACTCTGAGAATGTGCTTTTTACCACACAGATTATTTATGTGCTGTGCCATTTCTTCTTTAATGCAACATAACTTCAACGAATAATGTTGCTGAATTTGACTGGAAAGATAAGACATTCAAAAAAATCAGATTAAAATTACTGTGAATTATCTGCCAGAGGGTCTGAGTTTATTGTCAAGCAGCATAGTAAATCAAACAATTAAGTTAATGATTGAGAAGTTGAGCAGTGATTGTCAACACATGCATTAAAAAATGTGTGTGTGTAGGTGCATAAGATCTTTCAGGTGATGCCAAATGTGTACGTTCCCAATTTCTAATGGTGAAAGTACCAATATCTTTCCAAAATTCAATCTATCTAAAAGAATGCCACTATAAACTGATGAAGTTTATGGAATTTAAACTTTATTTATACAAACTGAGCAGGTTTTAAAACACATCTCTTTTTCGTTATATTTCTGTACTAAAGAAACTTCTGTAGATCAACTGGCCATTTCAGATCTAGTTCCAGTGCAAACTACGTAAGATGCCAGACTAAGTTATCACTCAGTATGACAATAGAGGCATCCTCTGATATTCAGGAAATGGTTAGAAGAAATGTAAACAAAAACTGAACAAACCCCAGAATTCAGAGAGCTTGAGACAGAAGTTCACTACTAAAATTTTAAGTCCCTTTTCATTTCGATAGCTGACATAAGATTCACATCTATCAATAATCTATAGCATGACTGTCACACTGAAGGTTTGAAAGATTATTTTCTATAACAATGTATAAACAGATTGAAAATATATTTTAACAATATAATGTCATAACTGAGGACAAATGAAGAGTAGGGCATTATTTACTAAAAGGCACTGCCTTCACTCTTAATTAAAATTATTTTCTTCAGTAATGTAAATGTTTCTGCAGGAAGAGTAGATGAATAAAAGCAAGCCTATTAGGAATAATAGTACATAAATATACTATTTTTAAACAAAAATTATAACATATAGTTACTCAAAAAAAAAGGAAAAAATCATCTGAATGGCAAAACATCAGGACATAACCACTAGCTTATCTGAATTCACAAAAATGTGAATTTTTGGACGCACCTTATTTGAAAATAGGTTACTTTTTAAATTCTTTGGTAAATCAGTTGGTAGATGTTGGAAAGTAAAAAAATTATAAAATTGTAATTATTAAAATATGTGCTATATGCAATAATGGGAAGTATAAAAAACTGTTAGAAACATTCAGAAAGCATTGTTTATACTTATCTTAGAAGACCTGGATGCCATGTCAGTTTAATACTAGTCTCAATTATTTAAGTGAAGAAGTTCCATTATCCAAAATTAATAATCAGATTATAAACATTTGTGAAATAGAGATTATCAGGGGCAATGGATGCAAATGTGTATAAGGATAAATTTGAGAGGGAAACATATCTGAAAAGCTTTTACAGGGATAATACAGATTACTACTGAATATTTATTAACTACAAACTCATGTTTGCAAAGTTTCTGTATTAAAATCAAAAGTATGATTTGAATGAATGAAAACATTGTGAAGAATGCCCTTTTGTTTTGTCAGCTGAGTTGTGTCATTGTTTAAATTTAGCCGCTGATTGAGAAAGCAGAAATTGCTATAAAAATATTTAATGTAAAGAAGTTCCTGTTGTGAATCTTTGAGGCTGTATAAAGAACGATGCAAAACAATCTTGAATCAGGTAAAATAATAAGCACCCAGCCTAAGAGATTAATTGGACCTTGAAGTATAGGATGGGGAGCCCAACATATCATTTTAGGATCATTTTAGTTAACAGTTAGAATGATTTGATGTGAAATAGTAGCAGCTGGCAAGGAATATTTGAAGTGCAAATGGGCAGCAGGTGGCAATTCTAGTTTTGTTTCATGAACCTTTGCAGTAATATGCATGTTTGTATAGCTAAGTCAAGGATAAACAAAAACTTCATTGCTCCTGCCAAGGAAGAAAAAAAGATCCTAAAATAGTTGCACAAGTAGCTGTGAACTAGGGTTATTTAAGTAGGTAATATACAAATATGACAACAATTGAATAAAAATAACATGTTTCTGAATTTTAATCAGTAATGATATTGAAGTTGGGTATTGAATTGAACAGTGATTGTATGTATTATAACCAGACTATGGGGATAGGTGCTTTCCTCACCTGGTGCTTTGGTATAAAGTTCATTTCCTGATGCCAATGCTCAATCAAATATAGAAAAAAAATGGAATCATAAGTATTTTCTCCAAACTCACAGAAGATACCCAAAGGACAATAGACAGCTGATGACAACTATACAGATCTCTCCCAACAAAATCACTAAGCAGAAGACTCGTCTATATTAATCTTTAGGCCAAGAACAAGAACCCTGTATCAAATAAAAAACATGATGAAGGTATAGGTGAGAATCAAGAATCAAGTAAGCAAGGCAAAGCTATTGGTTCCAGACATAGAATATAAGAGGGAATATTACCAAAGTTGTCTCCCGTAACTATTTGGTTTTTGAAGCAGCCTTGTAAGGTCTCTTCCAGACTAATTAATGTCTCCACGTCTTGAGCTACAATGCACAAATTACTTCCAGAAAGCTTGGCTGTAGATCCTGACACTGCTACATGATTCAACTCTTTGATTCTCAGTATGGAGATAATGGCATTCTTTGGAGATTAAAGGGGTATGGAATTGGATCAGGATCAGACACTAGAACTGCAGCATCTATAGACATGTATCTTCTCCAACCTTCAATCTCCAGACTGGATTTCAGGCAAAAATTGGCTTTACTTTCAGTGTAAAAGCAGCTCACAGCATAAGCCAGGCAGCTCACAGCATAAGCCAGGGAATAACAAAATTACTCCTGAACCTGAATGTTTTGCCCTCACTAGTTATGTAAAGCCTTTCCTATCCATGAAAGTCCAGTGATCAGTCTTCACTGCTAAAAGTTTCATACTGCAGCTGCAGTTGTTCACAATAATATAGGAAAGCTGCAACAGAACTGAAAGTCTTCTGTATTAGCTTCAACTGCTCAATAGACCAGGAGAAAGTGAAGCAGAGGCACAACAAGCAAAGTAGCTGTATTACAAAGAAAAGTAGAAGGAAAATGTACATATTTAAGTCTTTCTCAACTATCAGGAAATATAAAGGGAAAACAATTGTTAATTTATTGCTTATAGCCAAATATTCAATACTCTTTAATTGTTTATCAGCATGATATTCAACTCTATTATATTACTTATATAGAGATTGTGTTTGTAAGTTATTTCCCCATGCAGCTAAAATCTAATGGCTCAGCATATATATGTTAGATCAGTTGTGAGAGCCTTCTTTGAAAGAGTGAGTTATATATTGGCCATGTAGTCCATTATTCTGTTTCCAATTAAAATTAAGTAGAGGTTCCTGGCAATTCATAACCATGAAAGTGAAGTTTACTATCTGCTTGATAAAGTTGTGATATTGAGGCAACACATGAATGGAATGATAGCACTGAAGAATGTAACTTATTCAAAAGAACAGAGTTCAGAACTTTCAGGAAGGAAAGGTGTAGAATGGAAGACTTACAATATAAGTACTCGAGTGTCTGTTTTAAAACCAACTTGATCAAAACTGCAAGATCCCCAAACATCTGTGTTGACTGTTTAATTTTTCAGACATTTGAAAACAAAGAAGGGGATTGGCTCTTTTAGACATCATCCTAAGCAAGAAGCTTGTTGAAGTAGGAAAAATGAAAACCTTGGGAACAATGACTGTATGATCTTGAGATTCAGAATAATACAGAAAGAGAAATTGAAGCATTGACACATGAGTTGAGTTCAGGGCAGACAATTTCAGCAAATAACTTGCTAGATGAAATCCCATGGACTGAAACCCAGAGGTCAAAGAGAATGCAGTAAAGCTAAGAACTTCTCAGAAAATAATATATTGAAAGAAAAATGTCATATAATTCCCATAAGGAAAAATGAGAAATTTAGAAAATTATTGAAAATGATAAGGAGCTTTCAACAGAACTAGGTTTTAAAAAGGACATATATAAGAAATGGAATATGCAGAAGAGAAGAATATGCAGAACATTAACAAAAAGTTCTTTTTAAAAAAAAAAAAGAACAGTAGTAAAATGAAGGATGAAAGAACAATGGACATGCTGCTAAGATAAAAGCAGGTGATATTGGGCAGATATCAGCCTGATCATAATGGGAACTATACTTAAACTAATTTAAGCAGAACAGTTAACAAGGAAGTGGCAATCCACGTTAAGAAAAGAGGTGATTAAATAACTAGCTACAGTTAATAAAGTTAAATTCATTTCAAGGATCTTGAATGAGTTGCAGATGTCACCTGGAAGTTTCTTTCTATGATTGAGAAATCATAGAAGACAGGCATAATGCCACAAAATTGCATACTGGCAAATATTGTTCCAGCTATAAAAGATAACCCATTTAATTATAGACTGCTGAACTAATAATGAACAAAACTCTGACATAGATTAAGAAACAGCCGGCTTGTGAATTTTAGAGAATAGTTTATTGCTTAGTAAACTCAGCATTGATTTATCAAGAAGAAATAATTCCAAATGTATCTGATTTCATTTTGTAGTATTAGCCTTAAATATCCATCCAGCCCACTGTACCTTGCCCAAACACAACCCAAGCTGGGAAGGTAGACTAAAAATCTACTCCTTATTTACACAAGCAAAGAAAGACCTCACCCTGTAGAGGAGCCCCTTAGAAAAGTGGAGAATTACTTAATATACATATTGGGTTTGGGATGAGCTCTTTCATTGGTTAATATCATTTGACACCTTTATGGCACAACACACATGCCCAGAGGTTCTAGCATGTAGCATGTAACATTTTGTAATTTCTTAGTTGATCATTAATATTCATCTAGTTATTCAGGACATGTGTTTCTCGCATTATAAAGAGTTTGCAGGTTACTAAACTTCAAGTCAGTATCCTTGGCAGGTTTGAACCAATTCTTATCAGACTCTACATTCCTCATGGAGAGCTTGCTTTGCTACTTAAAAGACATCTTAATCTACTAGAAATATTAATCAAAGAACTTCCTAGTTACTGAAAACTTTAATCAAGGATGCTTCCCTCTGCTCAAGGGTGGGGGAAATAAAGTGCTCAATTTAACTGAGTGCAGGGATAGAGTGGTCTCTGCAATGCATTTGATAAAACCAGGAGATTCTAGGAGAAAAGACCAAAATATGGCTAAAAACAGATGAATGCAGAGCTGGATAAGCAAATGTAAGTATATTTTTCAAATTAAGTTGCAATCCCAGGCTGCATTAATAGAAATACTATATCGAGACAAAGAAAATGTTGTTGTTCCTTTCTATTTTACATTAATCAAATTGTACTTAAATACTGAATCAAGCTGTGAATACTGCATTTTAGGACAAGCACTAAGAAACTGGAGTGTGTTCATCAGGGACCAATCAAAATGATCAAAGACTTGGAAAAAAATCTGTGAGAAATATTCAGATATATTTGGTACGTTTAGTCTGGAAAAGAGAAGGTTGTAGGAAGACCTGACTGTTGGTTTCAAGAATCTGAAGGATTTCCGTTTAGAACATAAAACAGAACTACTATAATTGTTCTAGAACACAGGAAAATAAAAATGGGTTTATTTTTTTAAGGAAGTCAATGTTACTTGGATATTAGAAACTAAAAATCCTAATGCTAAAAGCTGTCCAATGTTGCTATAGTCTGCTTCAGAAAGTGGTGGATTTTACTTTGCTAGTTGTATTTCAACAGAGACAGGATTGCCATCTGTCAGGGATCCTGTAATGGTCAAGTCCTGCACTTCAGGGGTGGGTTCTAAATTTTTTTACTACCGGTTCTGTGGGTGTGGCTGGAAGGGAGATGACTGAGTGGGCGTGGCCAACTTGACGTCACTCATGCACTCAGTCACATGACCCCCACCAAAACAGTGAAATTTTTTGGGACTTTTTAACACTTTTTTTGACACTTCGGCCCCATATCCAGGGCGGCATGCAGTGGAGTGGCAGTGGTCATCTCAGCTTTCCCTCCATTGCCCTTCCTGACCAAAAAGCACTGCTTCTCGCCTCTGATGGGCCTTCCCCGTGGTTGCAGCTGGAGCAGGCAAGCCAGGGGCAATGCCAATAGCAGAGTCTGGCACTTGGGGATGGCAAGGTTAGCACGCTCCCATCTCACCCTGCCTTGCACGGCCTCTGCCGGCTCAGCTGCAGCCCAGACGAGCCAAGGAACTGTGTGGAGCCTCCTGCGTGTTGCATCCCCTCCTCCCAGCCTTTGCCTGTGCCTCTGCACCATTTTTGGGCGCCCGCTTACTGGGCTGCCCCCATCCCTGTCACAGCTCCAACGGCGGCAGCTTCGGGAGGCGCTGGCAGCATGGAGGCGCGGGCGAAGGCTGGGCAGGTGCAACACATGGGAAGCTCCCCGCAGTTCCTCAGTTCGTCTGGGCTGCAGCTGAGTCCTCTGCCCTGAGCTGGCAGACGGAGGCACTCCTCCCCAGCCAGATCTTTCCGGATTTGACTTGGAGGAAAGCGCAGTTCATGGTTGCTACATTTCACTGTGCTGGATGAACAAAGAGGAAGAAACAGCCAGTGCTCTTTATGGGAAAGTGTTTGGCGCAGCACAGCAAAATTTAACAGCCATGAGTCGTTCTTTTCTCCAAGTCTCATCTGAAAAGCTCTGTGCGGAGAGAAGCTCCTGTTTCCCTCTGCCGCCCACAGCGCTTAGGGGAAAAGCACAGCTCATGGCTGTTAAATTTCACTGTGCTGCACCAAACGCTTTCCTAGATGAGCCGAGGAACTGCGGAGAACCTCCATGCCGTTTTCGGGCGCCCAGCTTACAGGGCTGCCCCAGTCCCGGTCACAGCTCCAACGGTGGCAGCTTCGGGAGATACTGGTGCCACGGAGGCACAGGCAAAGGCTGGGAGGGGAGTGCAAACGTGGGGGGCTGAGCCCGCTTCCCTTCGCCTCCCCACACTTGTTTACCCATCCCAGAGAGCTCGGGCTACACAGAGGATCTGGCCGCCTTCCTCACCGGTGTGAAGTCTTCCATCTTCGGCTGTTGCGAAGAAGCGGCAGCTCCGGGTGCACCATGCCCGCTTCATTCTCTTTGAGAGCAGCTTTGCAAAGCGAACGAAGTGGGTGTGGCGCACCTGCAGCTGCCGCTTCTTCGCAACAGCCAAGGACCTCTTCCGCTTGGAGCTCCAAGCTGTGGGGAGGGAGGGGTTAGCTGAAACACTGGCAGCTTCAGGTGGGGGCTCCTTCCCTTAGTGGTTTGTTTGTTTTACCTCGTCTACGCGGCTATGCCGACTTCCTCCTTAAAAGCTGCTCCGCGCCTTTTGATCTTTCCCGGGTGCAGAGAAAAGGGACCCTGTGAAGGGACTGAGATTGCTGATGAACTTGGAAGCTGAGAGGCTTCTTTTCCATCCAGCCATTGGCGCAGGGCGCAAAAAAGACCTCCGGTTGCTGCTGCCATCTTTGCACATGTGCAGCTTTCTTTTCACCAGCTGAAGGACTTTTCGGCACCTGTGGCCAGGCAGCTGAGAGGCTTCTTGGATGCGTCGGGTGGGCGACCAAGCAGTGACTGGGGAACCGGTTCGGGGGCATGGCTAGGCTGCCTGTACTACTGGTTCGGAGAACTAGTCCCTAAAGTTAGTACCTATTTGGTAGAACCGGACAGAACCGGTAGGAACCCACCACTGCTGCACTTGGCAAATATTTGAAGTAATTCTACAAAATTTGTTGTGTTCTATAATTCTACAAGTGTCTGCTTAAATTTCTATTTCATAATATACAGATAGATAGAAGGTATAGTAGAAGCCATCCAAACTGAAAACAAATTCTTAATCATTTGAAAGTACCATAATGTATTTGGAAGAACTAATACTTTTTAAAACTCCTATAACTATTTACTTGGGTGTTATATTCCTTTTGTAGGCATTACTTCCACAATGATATGCATAGGATTTGTCTGGAAATGTACTGTATGTACATTTATTTGTTTGTTTTTCTCCTGAATAGTTAGATGGTTGGTTGTTTAAAAACAGTATACTCAACAAATAAGTGTGAAATTTATCCCTTTTAAAAATCGATTTATCCTTCCCCCCTATCTTCAAAAACAGTACTGGAAAGTTGGAAGAAATCCGATGTACATATCTTCTCTTGCATCTGATAATATTCTCTTAGTTTGTAAGGATATTAAATTTTTTAATTCTGATTAATGTGAAAGATACACCTTTAACTCTTTAGTTCCAACCTAGTAAAATGTTCAGTTTAATGTACAGTATGTGTATGTTTGTGTGTCACTGGTATTTTACATGCTTTTATGTTGCATGGTAACAAAAAACAACAACAACAATGAAACTTTAAAAGATACACCATTTCTGAGTTGTTGTTCACTAGTATATATAATTTAACATTACTAAATCCACAATATAACATTATTCTGAAAAAGGTGGCCTATTTCTATAGCAGATAATAAATAAGATACTGGTATTCAAATACTTACCTTTAATAGTTTATATTTTTTGTGACCTGTTTAATCCTGGCAGCCCTTTGTATTTGTTCAAAAGAAAATAACATATTAAGATGCCACCATCTATAACAAATCTGATCATAAACCTAATTCTGTGTCTGTTGTTAAATTGCCATTCTGTGTGTGACGTTTTGTGTCGTGTTATTTTGGTACTGTGTGTGTGTATGTTCCTAGGGTCTGCCAGGCTTCCCCACAGTTGCTGCCCTTCACAGTAATCAGATCCTCACCGTCAAGGTTTGTGGCCACTACGCATCAGCCAGCCAGTCTTTCCATATCAGCATAAAGATGTCATGGATAATGATTTTGCTTTCAGAAGTTGGTCAGCCCACCTGATCATCCCTTATGATCCTTATTCCTTCATTGTTGTTGCATTGCAGAGGGATCAGCCAGAGATGCATTCAATAAAACCCAAACTTATATGTAAATAATTTTAATGGTCAAAACAGACCACTCTGCTTGAATCAGAAAGATTTTTAAAAATGTATAAAACCCTAATAATAACATTCACCATTTATTTATTTTTGTCTTGGTGGTGTTACAGTGACATGCCCTTGCATTCTTTAAAAATTAATCATCATTTTAGCTATTTAGGGCAGGGGTCTCCAACCTTGGTCCCTTTAAGACTTGTGGACTTCAGCTCCCAGAGTTCCTCAGCCAGCTTTGGGACCAAGGTTGGAGACCCCTGATCTAGGGACCAGAAGATAATTATTATGCCTCCAGTATTTAAAGGTCCTGTTGCTCCTGGCATCTTACGCTATTTGGAAAGTCTGACTGAGTCTGAACTAGTGCTTTGTCTCTTGGAATCTTTGCTCATGATGTGAAATAAAAACATTCCATTTTGATCTTCCAGATGCTGAAGAAATATTTTAAAATTGAAGTCCAATTAGGTGTTTTGAGAGCAAGTTTGTGTTACCGCTTATCTCATAACAGGACAAGACCGTGGAGGTTCTACCTCCCACCTTGTGCAACTTTGCAATAATTCTAAAACTAAGCATAGATTCTTCTGAAGGCAGAAGCACCAGTTGGAAGTTATATTTGCTATGACAAGTCTAATGTATATCTTTCTATTTCTTCTTTGGTGCCTTCTGATGTCTGTTCTTCAACTCTTTCATCTCTGCACTTCAACCTTTGACCTCACCTGCCTGATCAGATGGTGTTTCCTAAAATCAATCATGGGTTTCTTTCTGCTGATCAGCAGCTCATTAAACGCCGCCTCATTAAGGTAGTGCTTCATCTCTCTCTGAACTTTTTCCATTTTCTCGCTTGCAGCTGATTGGTGGGTTATAAGTATTGATGAAGCTTTTTTTAGAACTGTATTGCTATTAATGAAATGGAGGCTTCCTTTAAAAAAAAACCACCCAAATAAAACTTAAGGAGTTTCACTGTATAGTGCTAATTAATTTTATCAATTGCCTTGTAAGCGTTTTTATTTTTATTGGTAATTGAATAAAACAATATTGTTGAAGGAAGAGTAATTGTTAATTTAACAGTTAATTACGCAACATGATACATTGTGAAGTGGATAGATTTATGTACATCAAGTTGTTCTTGATTGTACTTATGAAAAGGCTGCTTAAAAAAGAAATTAAATAAATATTTAACTGTTTGATTTAAAAGTTCATATTTCAGCAAGAAGTCGTATTTCACTGGCCCCTTAGATGTCAATCAGTGCTCACTTGCTGAATCTCATGCATTAATTTTGTAACCTAACATAAAAGCCTCCATCTAACTCTTAATTGTTCAACCTTTACTACAACATCCAAAGAAATGTTTTTCCCCCTGCAGAAATGTATAGTATGTGTCGAATTAGGGAGCAGTAAATCTAGAAATAATCTTTTCTGTATATTTTTCAAATGCAGAACTTTCACAAGATCATTCTAGTTTGTGTCATGTTCAAATGGAGAATATTTTTTCATGAACATTCTCTGTTGGATTATTACTTGCATGTTAAAAGTGTGCTTACTTATTGTTTAAGAGGGCATTGCCTTATTATGTGTGTCCATTTTGTCACTTTCTAGTCAAGATGACTGATACAGTTTGTAAAATCGCTTCATAGGCCACAAAGAACAGTCATAATCCAACAGAAATTTAAAAAAGGATAACTGAAGCCATGTTCTTGCCTAAAAGGAGTAGCCATCAGCATCAAGTAGTCATGCACAATTAATGCCAATAAATTGTTTAGGAATTGCAGGCCTAAATCCAATTCCTTGTCTTATCTGAGAAGTAACCTTTGCTGTTAAAAAAAATATGGGAGGGAGGGACGGAGGGAGGAAAGGGAAGGAAGGAAGGAAGGAAGGAAGGAAGGAAGGAAGGAAGGAAGGAAGGAAGGAAGGAAGGAAGGAAGGAAGGAAGGGTTCAATGCTCCCTGCCAGCTTCCCACAAGGAAAGTCAATGAAGGAGCCAACAGAAAATCAAAAGTCATCCCTGCTCCTGCATCGACTGATGATCCCAGCTTCTCTGTTTAGGTAAGGTAATATCTTGAAATGATGACCCAGCATGTCACAGGTTGTCCAGTATGTGATAAATATGAGCTGTTAGTTATGCACATAGACTGACTTGTCGGTCAATTACTGTATTTTGACTTTTTTTTTGTATGCATGTCTTCTTAAACATTCTTTTTTTGTTATACTGGATTGTTTGACTATATTAACATTGGCCTTATTGATGGGTGTTCAGGGTGATCAAGGGCAAGCTGGACCCCCTGGACCCCCTGGACCCCCTGGACCAAGAGGCCCTCCTGGAGATACTGGCAAAGATGGCCCACGAGGAGTTCCTGGGGTGCCGGTGAGTCAGTCATCATAGATATTACACAGCATATGCATCATACATTAACATTAGAGATGTAGATAGACAGGAGATTAACTGATTTATGTTATTTCTGACTATCTATCTGAAAAGCAAGTATTGGATTTAGCAGAGATGATGAAGCCTTTGTTGTTTTTTTTACAAACCCTTTAATGTTTATAACCTTTTGTTGAAAAAAGAAGAAATGGCACTTTGATATTATTTTTATTCATCCCGCAAAAAATATTATAGCACGGTGATACAATAATAGAAACATATATTAAATAATAACAAGTTATTACATTAATATCTACTTTTTATTTTTTTCCTATTTTTATCATGGTTAATTGATATTTTTGTTAGTGAATAAGTATCTATGGATGCATACGCACATAGAAAAATAATTTTTAAAAACTATTCTGGTTACATTTTCTACAGATTGTAATAGTTAATTAAAATTCTCAGAACCTTGTATGCCAGAAACAACCTCATAAATTTATATTAAATTGATATAATTGATTATAATTAATTTCCATATTAAATTCATATATTTAAGATATATCTGGAAATGTTTTTCTGTGAAAAATTACATTAAGAATTTTAATATCTTTTACTTGTTAGCAGTCCAGGAAATTAGTGCTAAAGTAAATCGTATTCTGTTCTCCTGTTTTGTAAAATTAATATTCTAAGGGAATACATAAACTTAACTAGAACTATGTTAAGAGAAAGAACTTCTAGGAAGCCATTCCTACCATATTTTTATTACAGTTTTATAGTATAAGTAATTTTATGATTAGTAGACCATATCAAGAAATAATGGGTTTCAACCACAATAAAATAAGATTGAATTTGATAAGACAAAATGAAATAAAATAAGATAAAATAGAATATGACAAGATAAAATAAATTAAGATAAAAATGAAGTAAGGTGAACTAGAGGATATCTAGTTTTAGAATAAACTAATAATAAACTAAACTAATAAATAAATTAGAATAATTTAAACTAATAAATAAATTAGAATAAACTAATAATAAACTAAGGGGCGTGCATAAGGGCACAAACATGCCTACTGTTCCTGTCCTATTGTTCCCTTCATTATATCCAATTAATGTAGTTGATGCATATTTTAATTATATATATATATATTTTCTTCAAGATATGCTGTTTTATCTATGACATTTGTTTGTGTATACTGTTGTGACAAAAAGAAATTTAAAAAAAATGAATGTTCCATGAATGAATGAAAAACTGGCTATTTAGCAAAACAGAAACCAGCCAATCAGAATGATTTTACTTTATTATTTAACACCTCATTAAAAATGTGGATGCAATTAGAACACAGCAAAATCCAATTAAACAGTATAAAAATTTGATTAAACAATCTCATCTATCAGTACCCTGGAAGTGCGCCATTCCAAAGAGCCATAAAGACCTGGTTGTTCTCCCACGCCCAGGACTAGGATAGTTCAATAAAATCTGCAACATCAGAAATTTGTGTCATTTCTAGGTGCACTTGAATCTCTAGGAAATTCAAGTAAAATATAATAACTGATATTCCAAAAGTCATATGAATTATCATTTTTTCCTATATAATGAAGATAAAGTTGATGTTCAGTACATCCTGGATTAGATTATTCATTTAGTCCAATGTTCTATAATATCTTTGGGTATATGTTTAGGACATATACAAAGAAGGCATGAGTGCAGTAACCTCCCACTTCTGCCATGTAAGATCCATGAAAGCACCATATAGCCCTCACATTTAATAGTTATTAATGGACCTATGCTGAGTATCATTTTTGTCTACTTGTCTTCTTTTTAATTGTATATATCATTATTTTGTATTTAAGGGAGAACCTGGAAAACCAGGTGAACAAGGTTTGTTGGTAAGTATGTTTATATTTTCATTTTTCTGTTTGGTAGAAGATATATACTTATTACTATGATCATTGTTCATTAAATATATTTGCTCTCAAATCAGGTAGTTTCACAATGGCATACAATAACATGAAATAACATAAATATGGAAAAATCCATTAATAACAATAATAATAACAAATATGCATCCTCACTAATATAATGATACAATACAAATTCATAACAAAATACTAGAGAGTATGATCTAAAATACAGTACAGTAGAACCTCTGGTCACGAATGCTTCTGACCACGACCAAATTGAGTTTTTTTGTAAACGCCAAATTTCCTGTTGTTTACAAAAAACAGCGACCCACATATGGCCACTACATTAATTTTGCATTAATTTTGGTTAGGTTTGGGTCACAACCAAATTGGGTTGCGACCAAAGTTATGGAATGAATTATGGTCATGACCAGAGGTTCTTCTGTACAGAACAATGATAGGCCAGAAATCTTTGAAAACATTCAGGCTTCACTACCTTTCAAAAGGCCATCTGAAGGCCAGGATACTTTCTAGAGGGACCCCATTCTAAACCAAAAGTGATATAATTGAAACCAGCAATTTTTTGCCTCAAGGGAAAATGTAAAATGCTCAGGAGTTATTAGTTTTGCAAATTAATTTCAAAAAGTGATAAAACTTCTTGTTTCTGCTCATTTAAAAGGGTTAAAACAACATCTATCTATCTATCTATCTATCTATCTATCTATCTATCTATCTATCTATCTACTGTCAAATTTAGGTACTACCCATCTCATCCTTAATCTCTGAGTAGCCTTTCTGTTATACCTGAAATGTGAAACTATGTAGTGAAGAATAATGATGTTACAGATTCTTCCTCATTGTTTTTTAAAAAACATTACTTTTATTTAGCAGAACTAATTTATTAACACTTTGGACGAAACAAGAATGCAAATGTATTTATTAAATATATCAGATGAATTCTGATTTTGAATTCTGCATAAACTCCATATGTTATCAGATTTTTACTCGTGACTAATAGTCAGTGTCCTCCAGAAATCTTAGAATACAATTCTCAGAATTCATATGCTGCCTGGAATCCTGGAATTGGAGTTGTTGCCTAACATATTGTTAAGTACAAGAAGCAGGCATAGGAGTTTAGT
Organism: Ahaetulla prasina; assembly: GCF_028640845.1. Lineage (NCBI taxonomy): Eukaryota > Metazoa > Chordata > Lepidosauria > Squamata > Colubridae > Ahaetulla > Ahaetulla prasina. The sequence goes on along the minus strand of NC_080546.1, from coordinate 28,809,101 downwards.
TCAAAGCACTAAAAGTTTATTACATGTAACCTATATACCAGAATCTGATCTACTAATGATCAAGCCAAATTGGGCGTAAGGGCAACGGAATGCATGGGCGGGGTGGGTGGGTGGGTGGGGTGGACTTGGATTTCTTGTGAGAGGGTAGCTATTCCAAACTGATAACACATTTGATCCCGCCCTTGGGTTTAACCTACTCATCTCCTACACATATCAAGAGGGTGTTAAATTGTGGAACGCATACAAGAACTGCTTCTGTTTTATTGTTTTTAACCTTTTTCTATGAAAGAGGCATCTCTTCTGCTACTTGATAAAAATGGAGAGAAAAACTGCTGATTTCCAACATAAAAGCAGAATTTTCAGTCATATGATTATAAAGGGCTGTTTAATTAACAGGCACTTGAAATTTGATAACAAAGAGTTTTGTTTGATTGCGTTATCCAAGTTTAAGCTCTCACAGTGCTGAATCTGATACCTTCAGGAGACTCAGAGCACTTACTTATAAAACAGAGAACAACTGTCCCTGTTCATGTAACATTGAGTACAGGGGTGGGTTCTACTTACATTTACTACCGGTTCACATTGTGCCTGCATATACGCACTTGCTCTGCGGACGCGCGCAAGCAGAAGAATTTTGATGATGTTTGGGTCAGTGGGCGGAGCCTCCCACCAGTTTTACTACTGGTTCTATAGAACCCGTCCGAACCGAGGGCAACCCACCACTGGTTGCGTACCATTTCTTAACAGCATGTTAAATTGTTAGAACTATTATAAAATACTGCAAAAAAACCCCAAATAAACCAATAATAAAACAGAAATGCAAGAACAAATGATGTAAAATGCTAACATGCATTCTTTTAAAATGTTCCTTCCACAAAAGCTGCAAGATGTCCATGCAGCATGCTTACTAAAACTAGCATTATTCAGCTAGCCAGTTAAGTCAGTTTGCACGTGTATGAATAACTTGCATTCCTTTGTTCTCTCTAAGAGTATATAGAAAAATAAGGAGGAAAGAAAGTTATAAATAGATCATAAATGAATAAAATGCAAAGTCTTCCTGACTTGAAGTACCAAACCTCTTTTATGGCCATCTAGAGAGTTTCCAGAATATAGCTAGTGTTTGACTCAACTCACTGAGTTTCAAGTTCACAGGGCAAGGAACACATGTCAGTATGAATAAACGGTGAAATGCATTCTGAGGGTGGTTTTAATTACAGTTGGCATATCCAGTCGCAACTGCTGCAGGCAGCCTTTTTGCTGAAGAAAGACTTTTTTTAGTGTATATGATTCATTTCCCTCTGGGAACAGAAAGAAAGAAAAATATGTCCATATTATGTTATAATATTGTAATAAGAGAAAAGGTTATTTTTGGAGAGCCTACTGTATTCCAAACTCATACATCACAATGCATTATTTATTTATATATTTAATTAACGTATTTTTAATTGGGCTCCTTAGCTAGAAGAGCAATCACAACAGCCTAAATAAATCCCATTTTAAGGGACAATCCTGATTTGCAGTTTTTCACAGCTAGATGACAGGAATAGTTGACAGCAATGCTTAACACTGCAAAGTTTCCCTCTATAAGCCTTCAATGCTACACACAATACTAAGGCAAACGGTGTCCTAATTCTGTATTTAATTGACAAAAGTTCTGTTTTCTGCACCTCTGCAATCTCCATTATCATCTGATTAACAAGAAGTAAAATTTTCCTCCCCACTTTAACTGCTCACGTTTATGGTTGTAATATCTGTGCTAATCAAGTTTATAAATTGATTTTTGTTTGAACAGTGATTCTCTATAGTGTAACACAAAGAATGGATATAATAAAGAAGAAAGGTCATAATTAATATTCAGGAAGAGAAAAATACCTATTGTATTTTTATATAACACTTATGTTTTCCCTAATGTACAAAATGTCAATTGTCTTTGACTCAAGATAAACAGTTGCACAGATGCTTTTAATTAGTTATTTAAACTTAAACTATCTACATTATTATGTTAATCCCATTGTTCTCCCTTTTAGGGACCTCAGGGACCTCCAGGACAAAAGGTATAGTATACATAGCGATAAGAAAGATTTTTTTTCTGCCTAGTGCCAAGGTACAATCTACTAGCATGAAGGGCTTTCACTACTGTACCCCACATACTATAGCAACTGTTTAGTCTATAAACTCTATTTTCTCAAAATACACCACCTAAAGCAGAGGTGTAAAACTCAATTTCATTGAGGGCCGCATCAGGTTTATGTTTGACCTTAGGGGGCTGGGGTGGGCATGGCCAGCATGGGAATGGCCAACTCAATGTCACTCATGTCGGGGGCACCTGTCTTGGCCCCAGTGCTCTGCAAGTGAAAATGGGCTCCCGAGCTCTGTTTTTGGCTGCGATGGTCTCCTGTAACCCTCTGCCAGCGAAAACAGCCTTCCCGAGCTCCATGTTTTCTGGCAGAGGCACCACAGGCCGGTCCTTTACTGTTTCCAGGGCGGCGCCACGGGCCAGATCTAAGCACCCCAGGGCCAGATACAGCCTCAGGCCTTGAGTTTGACATCTCTGACCTAAAGGAAGAAGAAAAATCTCAATTCCTCACCACACAGCTTTGTTATAGAGATGAGGGCAATGTTTCCTTTCACTCTGTTAGCTAAATTTGCCGGTTAAAGAGTTATAATGTTCTGAGCTGAAGACTGGTAAAATAATGAAACCAAACCCTAAACATAGTGGGAAATACAGCTTGAATTTCGTTTGGCCTTTGAATAGATTGCTGCCATATGATGTAAGAAAAAAAAGATTCTAGGTGTTGTTGAAATATGGATTTTTGATTGCTGGCCAGTATAATTTGATTTCTATCGTAACCAGAGAACTGACTTCCTGTGAATGTTTTCAATATTATTTACATTCATCAGGATTGACAATGAAAGAGTGAATTCACAATTTATGGACTGTAGCATTGTACCAGTACCAAATACGGCAGGAATAAAAAAAAAAAGCATTTCAAATGAATTTTCTGAGGCAGCTGCCTGACAACTTAACCCCCTCTCTCGCCATCCTCAACTCAAGACAAATTGTTTTGAGCACTGTTTCTTTAAAATAAAATGTCATATTGACATTTCATAAACTGTAGGGGTTCAAGAAGGAATGAAAGGAAACTAAAATAATTGTTACTTGTAAAAAGTGAAAAACGTCTGTTTATAACTGGAAAGTGGTTATTTTCTTTTTAAAAAGATACAAAATAAAGTCATAAGCTACTATCACAATAGCATAATGTAATCAATGTGGTTTGGTTCTTTTTATTCTCTTTTCTGACTTTAAGTTTAGTTTCTATTAGATTCTATTTATAATAAAATATTGTATAATTTTAATATATTAATTATAATATAAAATTATAATAGAAATTCTTAATAAAATTATGCAGAAATGTGTCCACTTTTGGAGTGCACACTCTATAGCTATTCAATTGACAATTGTAATTAACCTTGGAATTATCATCGTAAGTCATTGTGATTGTAAATTGAGGTGATTTGACCCAATTTTTCAATATGCATTCATAGGTGTTTTTTGTTTGTTTGTTTAAGATTAGTCCTTAAAACCTTTCAACAAGTAGCATCACACTGGAGGGATAAAATAAACTTGATTTATTTTCTTTCATATTATTGTTTAAAATGGGCATATGTGTTTGAGTTCAGTATTTTATAAAAAAAGGCAAGAAGTATATTGATGAAATGATAACTATATTCAAAATTAGGGGCATTTAGTTAATACAATAAAATATGGAATATATTCTAAAACTTCGAGAAACTTTTAAATATTTAATTCACTTTTAGCACACAAAATTTGCTTCATAATTCTGAAACAGAATACACAACAATAACAAAAAAAGAATAATTCTTTATATTTAATTTAAAGAACAATGCCATTGAAAGCTGAATGTATGAATCAAGTCCCATAATTTACAAAAGATAAATATCTACAGTGAAGAATTGCATTATATGTTCGATAATTTTTCTAAATTCAGATATATGTTTCTCTTCAGGGCTCATTTGGTGCACCTGGTATTCCAGGAACAGATGGACAACGGGTAAATTATTATCATTTTAGATGTAATCCTAATCTATTTAGAAATTACTCTAACTGAATTAAATGGCTCTTACTCCCAGGATAGGATTGCAAATCCATGAAATTAAGACATTTTCTCTAACATAAAAGCAAAAAGTAGGTCAGATAGTTTGCCTTAGCCAAAAAAGTTTATACAAATTGTAAAAATACTATGGCATGAGATACAATTAACAATGTACAACTAGAATGACTGCAATCCAACACAGTGTTCCATGCAGTGGTGTAATGCTGCTGGTTTAACAACCGGTTTGATGAACGGGCGCTTCGTGCTGAAAATGGAGCATTTAGAAGCTCAGCTGCTTAAACGGTAAGTAGAACAGCAAGAGAAGGGGAAATCAGCTGTGCCGGGCAATTAATATGAGCTAGAAAGCAGGAACTAAAGGACAGGATAGGACAGGGGCGGGTCGCTGAGGAAGCTGATGATTGGAGCTACCAGTTTGCCCGAACCTGTCTGAACCGGCTGAACTCCACCTCTGGTTCCATGTGTATAAAACCAAATGAAATTAATGGCACTTAGAAAATACAGTGTTGCTCTGTGGTTTAAAGGTTTATTGATGACTATAAGGTTACAAAGCAAAGTAAGAAAGATGAAGAAAATTAAATCCCTGCTGTGGGGATGGCAATGAGGAGAGAGTAGAAATCAATGCATTTGGCAGAAAGCAAAACTAGAGATCAGTTAAAATATAGCTCTATGGGAAAATAAGTGAAGGGTCCTTGGTGGTTGCTAATTCTCCTTTATCAAGAAAATAAGTGATATAGGCTTAGTGCCAATTCTTTAACCTGGCAGTTTACATTAAATTTTGTTGTCTCACTGCTCTTTGACTGGCAACCTGCATTAAACCTTTAACTAAACCAAGACAAATATTTCAACCCAACACTATATATCACTAGAAAAAAATGTCCCTCCAGTATTTCTAGTCATTTTATGTTTCTTTACAGTTCCATAATAAAATTAAGTCATTATAACTTCCACAAGGATAATCTATCCCCAAGAACAGTAGTTAAATAAATCCCTTAAAATGTGTATTAGATTTTACAGCAACTGGTGTGACATTCTTGGCTGATCAGGTTGGTATTTTAATAACTTGCTTCTTAGATAAAATGATTTTTAAATCATGGGCCATAAAACTGTATTCTTAAAGATTAACTTAGCATGAAGAAAAACATTTGGCACAGTAGAATGTAATGAATGCACAAACTGTTGTCTTCATAGATACTACTTTTTCTTTTTTTTTAAATATTCATCAGTTTACATTAAAATACATAAAGCAGCCTAAATTTTGTTTCTTCTACTTTTTTGCCTTGCAAAGACTTTTCACTGATTTAGCCTTATAATAAATCAACCATGGGTGTTTCTACAAAGCCGTGTTCTGATGTTGGACATATTGCCTAAGAGGCGTATTTCAGAAATGAGAATTTATTCAACTGTTCTTAACCATGATGAATGATGCCAAAAGAATGAAATGAGCCATGCTTTAAGTGCTATTTTGCATACTTGCTTTGCAATATTGTAACACAATGTCATGATGCGTGTTTCCCTTAATGAATGCCAGCAGATAAAGGATCTGTTATTTTCTTCGCTTATTCTGGGCATTGGTGGCTAGAGGGGATGCATTCTGATCTAGACACACTCAGCCATACTTTCAACTGGCAAACTCTAAATCCAAAAATGCTACCATGTTTCCCCAAAAATAAGCCCTCCTCTGAAAATAAGCTCTGCCCAAAACTATTTAAACCCATGCACAGCTGGTCCCCGCCATTTTCTCTGGTTAGGGTTAGGGAGACAGAGCTGGAAATCAGGTAAAATAGCAAGAGGATCCCTGTCTTGCTCCATGTGCCCCAAAATAATAAGACCTCCCTGAAAATAAGGCCAAGCACTTATTTCAGGGTTCAAAAAAAAAATAAGACAGGGACTTATTTTCGGGAAAACATGGTAGAGAAAACCAATCAAAAAATGCAAGGGAATTTCTGAAATCTTGGTTTTCAGACAAATTAACCATCAACAGATACATAGAAATATACCATGTTTACAAACTATTCAAAAGAGATAACAAAAGACTAAGGAAGAAACAAAAAGACATATCCCTTCCAGCAGCCAAAACCCACATAAGAAGAGATTAACACTAGGCAAACAATCAAACAGAAAATAATACCCCAATCAAGGAACTGCCATAAAGAAAACCACAGCCCAACCAACATTGGCAAGATGAGCTACTTTATAGTGTGGGGAAGCCCCACACTCATCAGCACTGATAATGTTATCTAGTTGGTTTATGAAATAGCTGCAAGCCAACAGCCAAATTCAGAGAACACCAATGATTCAATGACTTGTTTTCTCTTATGGGCATTTTTCAGTGTTAATTCTGCTTTGCATGACCTATAACTGGATTGCCCTAGACAATTTGAAACTTTAACCTTTCTCAATTCAAATCTATTTTCCTTATGAGATCGTGTTTTAATATTAATTAGATTTTGAGAGGCGTAGAAACATATATTAAAATCATTTGGGTTTTTTTGTTGTTGTTTTTTGGCTAAGTAAGCTATTTCATTGCCACATTAGTTAAACTAAGGGAAAGCTTATACTGACAAAAAGAAACAGTAATGTGTTCATGCAGGTGCTCTTCTCAAATGTTAGACTTCTGTGTTTCTCAGCAGCTCTGCCTTTCTAGGACAGTACTTTGCTGTTATTTCATTATTTAATATTTCAGGTAGGAAGGAAAGTTAAAGTTCTGCCAGTTTCATGACATATGTGATGTTATTATGCAAGATGTAATGCTAGATGAAGTTGGAATAAGTTTAGTTCCGTTGTGCATTATGAATGCTTGTGCTGTGCATTCTCACAATCTATAGAGATGAGGCCTTTTGAAGAATCAGTAGTTCTTTCAAAATCAGATTCTGTAAACCAAAACAGAACAAAGCTCAGGAATGCTTGGTTCTGTATTTCTAAACCTCTCCATGTATATTCACCATAGACTAGAATACACAGAAATCGCACTTGGAAGATTAAATTAAAAAGCTCAGTATTTTTCAAGATTCTAGAGCATTCTTATGAAGTTCAACAAATTGATCTCTAATCAATAATGGTTACTGAATTTATAACATGATTGAAAAGATGCCTTTATGTCAGTTAACTGAATGTTTCAGAGTATGTAGATTAAAATATTTTAGTACATAAAAAGATATAGATATGAAAACAAAATTACATTACCTAATATAAAAAATTATTTGCATTGTTCTACATTTCATAGATACATTTAAATATGATTCAGCCTTAACTTGTACTTTAAGTAATGTCAATTTTGACTTACTATTAAAATGATGCACATTGGCAATGCAAATTCTAAAATTGATGCACTTCACAATAAATCATTATGCTGATTAATGTAGCATGCTAGATTAATATGCTTTATTCAAATGAAGTTGGACCAGTCCTTTTTCCCTTTGTCTTGATTATCTCATTAAACTGTTGTGAGAGAAAGATGAACAAGTGTATCAATTAGTCATAAATAAATTAATGCATATGAAAGATATAATTGCTACTGGGTTCCATCTATAACCATAGTTACTGTGTCATATTATGCTCACATCCATTTGACAATTGCCCAGGAAAAGACTTGCTGCAGTCTTGTTTTGCCCTACAGTCATGGAACTGAATCCTATTAAGTTACATTGATATGAAAGAGACGAAAAAAGTCACAGCTAGGAAATATTTTGTCATGTTAGTTATTTAGACATCTTAATTAACTAAACCTACCTCCAACATATTGAATAAAAGCTTGCTGTGTGATAGTCTCTTATATTAAATTAATAAATGGGATTGGGTCTCACCCCAGTGGAATTGGCCTGCACCACCGATGCCAGCCCAATGGGCATACTGTGGACTTCATTGGCCAAAGAATTTCAGCTGTTTTGGTCCAGGAGAAGAGCCTTTTTTGCCATGGCTCCTGCTCTTTGGAATCCCCCCACCCGGGTGAGATTTGCTCCCACCCTTCTGATCTTCCATAAGGCATTGAAAACAACTAGCCTAGGGCCCCAAAGAGGATGTGGTCTTTGGATGTAGCTAATGGAGTAGTTAGCTCCCCACCTCCCTCTACATGCATCTCGTTCCCTCTCTCCCCATTGTTTTAATTGAAAATATAACTGTAGTTATATTAATTTTTTTTTATTGCTTCATTGGTGTTTATTGTTTGTAAGGCATGCAGAGTCACCTTGAGATGAGATGGGTGGCAAATAAGTCTAATAAAATAAAATAAATAAATAAATAAAAACCATGGCTATTTCCATTCTTTTGACTCTTAGATTTTTAGGATTGTATTTTTTTAGATCATCTAATACTTTTCATTGTTTATTTCTTAATTTTTTAGCAAAGAATATTTTATTTATTTATTTATTATTTAGATTTTTATACCGCCCTTCTCCCGAAGGACTCAGGGCGGTGTACAGCCAAATTATAAAACAATACAATATACAATTAAAACAAAGACTTAAAACAAGCATATTCCATAAATGGCCGAAATTTTAAACAATCAAATTTAAAACCCTTAAAATTCATAAATAGTAGCCCCAATTAAAATTATTTAAAATTAAAAATTTAAGCCAGTCCCGCTTGAATAAATAAATGCGTTTTCAGCTCACGGCGAAAGGTCCGAAGGTCAGGTAATTGGCACAAACCAGGGGGAAGTTCATTCCAAAGGGTAGGAGCTCCGACAGAGAAGGCCCTTCCCCTGGGGGCCGCCAGCCGACATTGCTTGGCGGACGGCACCCTGAGAAGATCCTCTCTGTGTGAGCGTATGGGTCGGTGGGAGGCGTGAGATAACAGCAGGCGGTCCTCTAAGTACCCGGGCCCTAAGCCATGGAGCACTTTAAAGGTGGTAACCAAAACCTTAAAGCGCACCCGAAAGACCACAGGAAGCCAGTGCAGACTGCGCAGGAGCGGTGTTACGTGGGAGCAACGTGTGGCTCCCTCAATTACCCGCGCAGCTGCATTCTGAACTAGCTGAAGCCTCCGGGTGCACTTCAAGGGGAGCCCCATGTAGAGAGCATTGCAATAATCCAAACGAGAGGTGACAAGAGCGTGAATGACCGTGCATAAGGCATCCCGGTCAAGGAAGGGGCGCAACTGGCGGACCAAGCCCCAATATGTTGGGATTTTTTTGCACTAGACATGATCTTTTTCTCCTTTCCTAGAAGGAATCTTCACTTTTTTTCCTTTCAATTGAGTATTTATATAAAGCAGATTCTTCATAAATTTGGTTCTTGAACTTTCAAATCTAAAGGTAGCAAACATCACTGCTTTTAGTTTGTACAGAAAGTTCCCAGGCTTTCTGTGAGCTTCCCAGGGTTCTGTGAGCATTCAAAACATTGCTAAAATATGTATTACTTACTTAACCTGCCTGATGGATAGAAAAGCTGTAGAAAACAATAATTTAAGGTACCAGGGAGGTAATAAGAAAGAGGAAAAGTATATTGAAAAGTTCTCATTCACCTCTAGCTCAGAATGATAGGACATATCTAAAAGACCACTTTTCATTATCCTTGCCTTGGTCACAGAACCTAGGAAAAATCTGGTTTCTTTTTTTAAATTGTAATACAATTTACAAATAGGTAAAGGTAAAGGTTCCCCTCGCACTTACATGCTAGTCATTGCCGACTCTAGGGGATGGTGCTCATCTCTGTTTCAAAGCCGAGGAGCCAGCGCTGTCCGAAGACGTCTCCATGGTCATGTGGCCGGCATGACTCAATGCCAAAGGCGCACGGAACGCTGTTACCTTTCCACCAAAGGTGGTCCTTATTTTTTCTACTTGCATTTTTACATGTTTTCAAAACTGCTAGGTTGGCAGAAGCTGGGACTAGTAACGGGAGCTCACCCCGTTACATGGCAGCACTAGGGATTCGAACTGCCGAACTGCCGACTTTTCAATCGACAAGCTCAACTGTCTTAGCCCCTGAGCCACCGCGTCCCTATAATTTACAAATAAATTGGCATAAATTAGTGGAATTCTATAAATTTTCCTTTCTTTATCAAGAAACCCTTCCACTTTCCTAGAAAATTGAACTAAGAAATATCTTTCAACTCTATTTGGAAATATGGTAAAATCCTGTTTTATCAAGTGAAGAAGGGAAAATGTGCTTCAAATTGAGTTTGAAAGCTATGGACATATCCCCTGTACTGTATTTGTTGTTTATGGCAACAATACAAAAGTGGGTTGCCATTGCTTTTTTCTGTGATGTTTTCAAGATCTATAGTTTACTTATTTTCTGGGGTTGGGATGGTGTGGTAGTAGTTCTGTCATGAAATTAGTTATTAGGCCCATTCTTATTATTAGCTTCTTTCTTCAGACATGTTACATCATATATGCCTGTTACACAGTATTTTTCACAAGACTGATAAAAGCATATAACAAGCTTTGGCCTGTTAGCCTTTGGATGATTCTTTTGATTCTGAGCCAATAGATTTTGTAACACAGCAGGATTGTCATCAATTCTGGTATCTTCTATTAAGTCATATATAAGGTTGTGAAAATATCTACAGATCCCTCACATCCTGGACATAAATTGTTTCAACTTCTACCCTCAAAACGATGCTGTAGAGCACTGCACACCAGAACAGCTAAACACAAGGACAGTTTTTTCCCGAATGCCATCACTCTGCTTAATAATTAATTGCCACAACACTGTCAAATAATTTACTAAAACTGTATTATTACTATTATTCTTCTCTTCCTTACTAGTATCTATCTGTTGTGTCTTTCCCCCACCCCCCTCCAAACCTGGCCTCCTGGCAGAAAGTGACTCAGAGAGCGAGGGGGAAGAGCCGACAGGACTTCCTTCTGCGGAGTCTCCTTCTCTGGCTCTGCTCCAAGTCCCAGAGGCAGGCCAGGTGGAGGAGATGACGAGGCCTCTGTCTCCTGCATCTCCTCCCTCTCAGGCCAGGCCTCAAGACCCAGCTGCTGACAATCAGTTGTGGCTGGACCCCCGGTATCGCAGACAGGAGAGACAACAACATCAAAAGAAAGGGTGGGGCAGGCCTAGAGAGTGTTGAGTCACAGAGCCACACCCCACAGGATATAAAAGCAGGAGGGGCTAGTTCTTGTGATGAACAAACAATTGACTGTTGAAAACATTGGCTGTACTTTGGCTCCTGGATTCTGTTTCGTTTCCTTCTGAACTTTGGGATTGTTCCAGCTCAGACTGCAGTCGCTCTGATAGATAAGAGGACTTGGCAAGCACTCGCAGGTTCGTTGCCAGAATTGTTATCTGCAGCAAGAATAAATTGCTGGCACATCTAGTCAGTTTGCGTTTCTAATTGATTGTGGTTGGGGGTGGGGGACAGAACACCAACTCTTCTCACTTATTACTATAACCATGTTTCATGTATCTTTCAATTTGTATTGTTTTTATTTGTTTCCTAGTGCAATTTGATAGCTTATTAGTAACCTTGACTATCACTAAGTGATGTACCTTTTTATTCTTGATGAATGCATTTTATTCTCCTTATGTACACGGAGAGTATATACACCAAAGACAAATTCCTTGTGTGTCTAATTACACTTGGCCAATAAATAATTCTATTCTATTCTATATGGGAGAAGTTCTCCTGCAGTTTTTTATGATATCTATAATCAACTTTGAAGCTATATATTGTGACAAAAGAACTGCCACAAGAATTCACAGTGTGTTTTTCAGAAGTGTAGTTTTCAGACATCAGCACATTGAGGTTTACAGGCTTGCAAAAAAACCTGCCCTGTCCAGTATGAGGACTTCAAGTTTAAAAAAAGTTCTATTTGGCAAAATAAAGTATTTTCAGAACCTTGGAAAGCTCCACACAGGAAGCTCAAAGCTCGGTTAAATCTGAGATGATGACAGGACTACATTTTCATAGGGGAAATCACATTGAGAGTTTGCCTCAGTCAGACTAAACTAGTTTATCATACTCTGAATCCTTACCCTTGTGGGAATATGACAACTGTTTGGGAATTCTGCATGTTGAGTTTCAAGTATCTGGAGAATACCCGATTTGGGGAAGGCTGCTTTACTTGAGTCTATCAAAAATATCTCAAAAGAGTAAACAATTTACATGCTGTTGCATGACATTTAATAATCCTAATAAAGATATTTTCCAACTGTGGATTTTGTACTTTAAAATGGGTTATTTCTGAGACATCAGCTTAGATACATTCAAGACTATGGCATTTAATAAACCATATTTCAAAAAAAAAATCTTGCTTAATGCAATTATTGTCTATGCTTACCTCCACTCTACTCATAATGTAAAACAATTTGTTGAGATTTGTATATTTAATGCTATGCTGTTAGAAATATATTTACCCTCTTTCCATTTAAAAGAGGTAGTTCATGATAGAGATGAAGCAAATATTAATAAAATAATTACAGAACTTTACAAAAAATAGTAATTATCCTCTGTAATAGTTTAATTCTTTATATTAATCAACCATTCTTTGAAAATAATAAAAGAGAATTATAAATGAAACATAACTTTTCATTTCTGTTTTTATTGCAACACTTAAAATACTTTTGAACTGATCACTTATGCATGAAATTTGCTGATCCAATTCAATTCAATTTATTTTTTTATGTCATTATTTCAGGGAGAACCTGGTGTAATGGGAGAAAGAGGAGTCTCTGGGCTTAAGGTTAGTAGATATAATTCTGGCTAGTTTTTTGTCACACTTTATTTTTATACATGATCTTTCATGAACAGACTACGGGGGTTGGTGACCCCTGTTCTATGTAGTCACAAGAAGTTCTCTTTGCTTTGTAACTTTTAAAATACTAAGTAAGCTGCACATGAATAAAATTTTATCTAATCAATTAAAAAATATATCTTGCATAAAAATATATTACAGTAATGTACCCCTAATATAAGACAGTGTATCTTATTTCTATTGAATCAAGGTAAAAATTACTATTTTTATTCTAACATTTACATTTATTAAATAGGTGCAATTGTCATAGATAAAGGTTTGATTGATCTCCATGTATGTCCTTTGAGAACAATAAATGCATTATTTCTGTCTTCTCCTTCAATTAGGGTGATCCTGGACAACGGGGAGAAAAGGTAATGTACATGCTTATTTATTCATACAAACATATAATTTCAAAATTGAATTGTGAAGTGTTCAGCAACTTTTTTTTACATTTTATGCAAGAACTTAGAAAATCAGCATCCAGATCAATATTATTTATGTATTCATAAGGTGCTGTAAAAACTATAGAAAATCAGAGTTTTCACTTTAAAAGGTTGTAGGTCACATTGTAAGTGGAAGAATTGAAACAAGGCATGCAATTTGGGAAGAAAAGAGAACCAAAAAAAAGGAGCTTGAACTTTGCACAATTAAGCATTTAATTGTATGCTATTGAGGCCAAAAGTTTCCAGAAGTTGCCAGGTCAGCTTCTACATTCTTGGGAATTTATGAAATTCTGTAAAGAAAAATAATGTTGGAAAAATTGATCAGATTGTTTGTCTGATAAAAAAACAAGGTTTTATTATTTGTCAATAGAAAAAAAGATGAGATATGGGATGAAAAGTGTTTTTTCTTGGAATATTAGAGAACATTCATTCATTCATTCATTCATTCCTCCTTTCCCTTCCCATTCTTTCCCCTTTTTACTTTCTATCTTTTTCTTATTTATATTAGACTTGGTTTGTATTAGTTTTTTATCTTTGTAATTTTAAATTTCAGTAAATATTATTGTATTTGTATTAAGCAAAAACTAAGTTTGATGTGACAGGAAGACAGGCAATAACCAGGACAGATTTAGACTGAAATATTGTTCAATTTTTCTAATACATCATTTCTTTCTTCCATTACTCTCACTCTTTTGGTTCATTTCCTTGGCCTAGTTTTATAGCTTTCTTCAAAACTGTCAATAGAAATAAATTTAGGATGCTTTTTATAGGCAACAACTGGTAAATGAAAAAAAAAATGTAAAAGAACTTATTCTGATATTTAGGGTGATGCTGGAGAAAGTGGTCCCAAGGGTCACCCTGGAGAAAAGGTACAATTCATAGAGGATGTCACTCAGTACATTTAAATTCAGGTTAAAAACAATAGAGATAAAATTTTAACAATTTATAATTTTAATGGTAAAATTTTATAAACTGTAATATATTCAAAATTATAATTTTAGTTACAATATATATTCAGAAATGTTTATTTTTATAGTGTTTGCAAGGCATAGTCAAGAACATTTGTTTTATCAATAGGAATCATTTGTTTTTGTTTTTACTAACTATAACCTTGGTATCATCATATTGTTTGTGATAACTAATTAGACTGATGTCACCCATATAAATGTGTGTATTTATTATAATGTTGCTGAAAAGGGATCATTTACTGGGATTTTTTTTTCCGAGTGAGCTTTATTTTCACTCTCTTATTACACAAAGCCCGATTCCTACTGTGAGAGGCTTTTATTTTTTAATATTTCTTCTGCAAAATGTCAGTAATTACCATGACATCTCCTGGCTTGTGGAATCTCCTGCCCAGATTTCTTTGTATTTCTTATTATATTTATATATTTCTTGTAAAATTAGTAAGTCTGCTCTGAGCTTCAGGCAACGGTTTCAAACTGAAATGGGACATTATGAGCTCAAAACAGTTTGAACACAAGACGTTTACCACATTTCTTTTTCCTTTTTCTTCAGTCAACAGTATAAAAAATTGAAGGGAAAAATCCCTTAGATCATATAGGATGGCTGAAGCCTGTTTTGTGTAACAGTTGAGTCCAGAGTTTTCTCCTTTGGCTTTCCTGGTTTTCTTATTTTGTTTCAGAAGACATATATGTGGACAGACACCGCATATTACTCATGAATTCTAATTGGACTTCATATATCTTTGGCTTGCATTTATAGAGCTTTCTTTCCCACACTTGAAATACTCAGTTTTAACCAAATACATAGGGGATTCAAAGGTGAAACTTAGTAGGACTACATTGCCAATTCTCACATTCTTACATAGGACATATTCCACCATGTGAGCTGGTAAAGTTCTGTAAATGGTAGATGATTCAACAAGCTGTTTTTCCTCAACTAGAAACAGTTAAAGTAAGCATACATTGCCTCTATTCCTCCTTGACTTCACACCCACAAACATTTATAAAATAATAAACCAATTTAAAGTGTTTTCTTGGTGTCTTACGAGCCAAGACTTCATCAGTTTGTATTTGTATTTGGAAATCCCACAATATTTTAACGTGCTTATTTTTTTATTACTTTGTCAACTATATAGTATGTTCCCACCAATTTTTTTTTATTACTGGCACATCTTAATTTTTACAGATGTTATTTTGGTGACTGTGTTATGTCGCCGTTCATAATTAGTTTGTGCAATCTTTTTTTGCACAAGTTGGGTGTATGATTTAGTGCTCATTCTGCTTTGCACAATTTGCACTTTGAATCATTGGATGGTTTTTTCCCCAACTCTGGCCTTGATTGCATTAGCTTGCTCTTGAGCAGCCAAAATCAAGCCTTCAGTTTCCAGTGTATAAGTCATTGCCAGGTTTTATCTTTATCCACTTTCCCTCAATCTTTTATAGAAATTGACCATGTAATACTTTTCCTTGCCAGCATTCTGTTCTGGTTTTTGTTCCATTAGTTCAATATTCATGCTTTGTTTCTTCAACGTTCAGTAAGTTCCAGTTTTTAATATCAATCAGTGCTTGTTCTTGGCTGCCCTTTATGTAATCAGCCAATACATGCTTTTCTTCTTCATTAGTGGGTTGTTGGTTTTTTTGCACTTGAAGTGAACCTCTGCTTCCGTTAATTACTATTATTATTATTATCCAGGGCGATCCTGGATCTTCTGCTGCTGGAATTAAGGTAATGTGAATAACAATAACGTTTTCACATATACGCCAGAATTAAATTTTCTGTATTTTCTTTCTTATTTTGAAGTTGATGCCATCCTTTAATTTTAATCTTCTGCTTTATAATTTGTTTCTTTGTTTTAGGGAGAACCTGGACAATCGGGTAGACCAGGGCAAAAGGTAATGTGTTCAAATAAATAATTTTGGCTTCCTAAACGTATTTGAACTCTGATTTCTCAGAAGTGTATTATATGAAAAATGGCACTGTCCTTTCCAAGGAGCTGAAATTTTGTTCCACTATATTAAATGGAAAGGTGTGTTAAGTAGCAGATATAAAGTAAGAAGTAGCTTCAAAATACTGTACATACTTTGATTTGTGCAACATTTTCCTGCTATTAAAATAATGTAATATTCTGTTACAATGTTATATAATTGCAGGGTGAACCTGGACTTCCTGGACTTCCTGGGTTACCTGGAATTAAGGTAAATATACATATATTATCTATACCAGTTCTGGCCAGGGGATTCTAGGAGTTGCAGTCCACCTATCTTGGAGGTTTCTAAGGTTGAGAAACATTGATCCTTACAGTTTTATTATAAATATGGGGCATTATAATTAACATGAAGTTTAGACCAGCGGTCACCAACTGGTGGACAAAATTTTGGTGGTCCATGGAGAAATCTTTGTATTTTTGCTGGCTCATCCTGGTGGAGGAGCTGTTCCAGGATGACCAAAGGGCCAATCCTGTGAGTGTGACTATTACAGCTCTGGAATATGGGACTGGCCATGGTGGGGCTGGAAATCTCTGCCCTGGGGTGGCACGTGCAATGTTTACCTTTGCAGGTGGTACAATACGCAAAAAGGAGTGCAGCCCTCTCCATCCAGAATGAAATAATGATGCTGTTGCCACGGTGGGGGAGCGGCAGCGCAAGCGAGCCGAAGTAGCGATTGCGATGGCTGGAAGCTGCAGGAGCGAAGCACTACTTGCACTTGCGAAGCATCAGCATTCTGCCTCGGTATATTTGCGTCAGCCAGTGGTGCAAAGGAGCCCTTGTCTCCTGCCACTTGGGACTCGGAGTGGTAAACGGCGTCTGGTTTGGGGAGCAACCAGATTTTGCTTTCCATTGCAGACATCAGATCAGCCCCCTGCAAGCTCTCGTCTCTCGAGGAGTTCTTGCTGAAGTGGCACAGGGAACTTCGCCCAGGTTCCCCAAGAGACGTGAGCTTGCAGGAGGTCGATCTATTGTCTGCAATGAAGAGCAAAATCCGGCTGCTCCCCAGGCCAGACACAGTTTACCGCTCCGAGTCCCAAGCGGCAGGAGATGAGGGCTGCTTTGAGCCACTGGCTGGCGCAAATATACCAAGGCAGAATGCTGATGCAGCACAAAATAAAATAGAGAAAAAGAGACAGAATGAAAGAGAATCAGAGAGAGAATCAGAATGAGAAAATGAGAGAGAGAGTGGGGGAGATAGAGAAAGAGAGATGAGAGAGAGAATGAGTGGGAGAGAGAGGAGGATAGAGAATGAAAGAGAAAGAGTGGGGGAGAGAGGGGAAAGAGTGAAAGAAAGTTGCGGGGGAGAGAGAAAGAGAGATGAGAGAATGAGAGAGAATGAGTGGGAGAGAGAGGGGAGAGGGGGGAGAAAGAGACAGAGAGAGAGAAAAAAAGAGGAGGGAGAGTGCCTGAAGGATCCCATCCCATCACTGGGAGTCCAGGCGCTTCAGCAAGCATGCTGGATTCATATTATGGTCCACGGAATTTAAAATTATGAACTTGGTGGTCCCTGAGGTCCAAAAGGGTGGAGACCCCTGGTTTAGACATATCTGAAACCTTTTCTTCTGTAAATTAAGATCATCACTTTGTATCAACCATAATTGGAGAGGTGAAAGGTTAGCTAAGTTTCTTACTTTGTGCAATCTATAACCAGTGAGTTACATACAGCTCTCCCCTCCCCCCCCCCTTTTTTAAAATAACCTATAGAGTTCTGCAGGATTGGAGCACTGAAATTTAGCAGTGCAATTTTATGTTCTTCAGCTGAAAAAAAATGGGTGAATTATCTTCACCCCTATAAACTTTTTACAAGCACTCTTTTACAAAAGGTGAAAAAGCAGATAGCATCATAGCAAGTTTCAGGGAAAAAAAATGGTTAATAAAAGCATGGTCTCCAGATGCAAAATGAACTGCCTACTATATACCACAATATACTAACAATAACGGATTGTATTGATTGACATTCTTATCTCCCTTGCCTCCTGGTATTTGATGACAGAAAATACATCTACTAATTCTATAGGCTAGATAAAGATGCTGAGAAGACCTTTTCTATATCCTTATTGATGTCTCTGCCATTGTTGAGATCAGTGGTGGAATTCAAATTTTTTTACTACCATGTGTGGCTTGGTGGGTTTGGTGTGGCTTGGTGGGCATGGCAGGGGAAGGATACCGCAAAATCCCCATTCCCTTCTCACTCCTAGGGGAAGGATATTGCAAAAGCTCCATTCCCACCCTACGCTGGGTCCAAGCAGAGGTGGTATTTGCCAGTTCTCCGAACTTCTCAAAATTTCCGCTTCCGGTTCTCCCGAACCTGTCAGAACCTGCTGAATAGAACCCCTGGTTGAGATATAGAGAAAGATATAGAGAAAGATATAGAGAAAGGATCTTCATCCAGAACTGAGCATATAAACAAATTGGCAAGCAGCGTTGGTTTTGTAGCACTATGGCTGGCTGCAAGCAATCTCCAAAAATCTTGTCTTTGATTTCTGGACCAGCTCCAGTTAGAATAGAATAGAATAGAATAGAATAGAATAGAATAGAATAGAATAGAATAGAATAGAATAGAATAGAATAGAATAGAATAGAATTTTTATTGGCCAAGTGTGATTGGACACACAAGGAATTTGTCTTGGTGCATATGCTCTCAGTGTACATAAAAGAAAAGATACGTTCATCAGGTACAACATTTACAACACAATTGATGGTCAATATATCAATATAAATCATAAGGATTGCCAGCAACAAGTTATAGTCATACAGTCATAAATGGAAAGAGATTGGTGATGGGAACTATGAGAAGATTAATAGTAGTGCAAATTCAGTAAATAGTTTGACAGTGTTGATGGAATTATTTGTTTAGCAGAGTGATAGCTTTCGGGAAAAAACTGTTCTTGTGTCTAGTTGTTCTGGTGTGCAGTGCTCTATAGCGTCGTTTTGAGGGTAGGAGTTGAAACAGTTTATGTCCAGGATGCGAGGGGTCTGTAAATATTTTCACGGCCCTCTTCTTGATTCGTGCAGTATACAGGTCCTCAATGGAAGGCAGGTTGGTAGCAATTATTTTTTCTGCAGTTCTAATTATCCTCTGAAGTCTGTGTTTTTCTTGTTGGGTTGCAGAACCGAACCAGACAGTTATAGAGGTGCAAATGACAGACTCAATAATTCCTCTGTAGAACTGAATCAGCAGCTCCTTGGGCAGTTTGAGCTTACTGAGTTGGCGCAGAAAGAACATTCTTTGTTGTCCTTTTTTAATGATGTTTTTGATGTTAGCTGTCCATTTGAGATCTTGCGATATGATAGAACCTAGAAATTTGAAGGTTTCTACTGTTGATACTGTGTTGTCTAGTATTGTGAGAGGTGGAAGTATGGAAGGGTTTCTCCTAAAGTCTACCACCATTTCTACGGTTTTGAGTGTGTTCAGTTCCAGATTGTTTTGGTTGCACCACAAGGCTAGTCGTTCGACTTCTCGTCTATATGCGGATTCGTCATTGTCTCGAATGAGACCAATCACTGTTGTGTCATCTGCGAACTTCAGTAGCTTAACAGATGGATCATTGGAGATGCAGTCATTGGTATACAGAGAGAAGAGAAGTGGGGAGAGCACACAGCCTTGGGGGGCCCCTGTGCTAATTGTACAGGTATTTGATGTGATCTTGCTTAGCTTCACCTGCTGCTTCCTGTTTGTTAGGAAGCTTGTGATCCACTTACAAGTCTGTTCCAGTACCTGTAGCTGGTTTAGCTTAGTTAGAAGAATGTCTGGAATGATGGTATTGAATGCTGAACTAAAGTCTACAAAAAGGACCCTTGCATAGGTCTTTGGAGACTCAAGATGCTGTAGGATGTAGTGCAGAGCCATATTAACAGCATCATCTGTTGATCTGTTTGCTCGGTATGCCAATTGCAAGGGGCCTAACAGCGGATCCGTGATGTTTTTCAAGTAGGAAAGCACTAGCCTTTCAAAGGTTTTCATGACTACAGATGTTAGAGCAACTGGTCTGTAGTCATTCAGTTCCTTGATGGTGGGCTTCTTCGGCACTGGGATGATGGTAGAGCATTTGAAGCAAGAAGGAACATAACACATCTCTAGTGATTTATTGAAAATATGGGTGAAGATGGGGGCCAATTGGTCAGCACAGACCTTTAAGCAAGAAGGAGTTATCTTGTCTGGGTCTGGAGCTTTTCCTGGCTTTTGTCTGTGAAATAGATCCTGCATTTCTTTTTCTGTGATCACTAGGGGTTGTGAACCCAATGAAATGGGGTCAGTTGTAGGAGGCTTGGCTGTTGTTGGTGTGTCTGAGATGGGGATTGTGGAGATAGGTGGCTGTAGTTTCCTTTCAAACCTGCAGTAAAACTCATTCAGGTCATCTGCCAGTTGTTGATTACCTTCAGCCTGGGAAGGAGGTTTGCCATAGCCGGTGATTCAGTTTCAAGCATAGCTGCAACCAGAGAGCACTTCATCTTTATTGCAGAAAAACACTAGTACAAAATAAAACTTCATAATATGAAAGTTTTATTCCAAACATGCTTGTGCTGTTCATGCTGGGCTCTAGCAAACTTGCTAGACTTTAGACAATTGTCTACATCCCATTAACTTGGAACTACATGCAACATGCTGACACATTAGTCTATATACCACCTATATCTCTATATACTATTAGTTTCTCTCTTGATCAAACTACTCTTCCTACAAAGAAACACAAGTATGCACACCTAACTATCCACACACTTTTCCTCTTTTTACTAGAAACAGCAACAAAGAAAGGAGGGTGGACCAAAATAGAGGGGCTGGCAAAATTAGGAAAAGAGTAAGGAAGAAAGAAACCATGCTTAGTCATTAGAAAAATGATTACATTTAGTAGTAAAGCAGATCCTTCCAAGTAGCTCATTTTCAAGGCATCCTCTTTCACCTCAAAAGTCTACAATCTTTTGAGGCCATTTCTTCTTTTTTCCATTATTATCAGCTAATTTGAGATGATGCCCCCAATTCATTCAAAATATTTATCCTGGTAAATATGCTGTACAACTTACTCTGCACCAATACATATTCTGTCTTGAGTTGTTTAGGTTTGCTTTTGAGATAGGCATAATAGGCATGACATTGGCCATGTCCCTGTAGATTTCTAGGCAATATTTTTTATAAATGATTTGTGTTTGCCTTCTTCCTAAGAGGAGCAATTGGTCCAGTTGATTTCCATACCTAAAATAGGATTAGAAATCAGGTTTATGTGCTTCTGGTCCAGAATAGACCAAACCAACTCAGTTGGAAGTATCTATTTCATCATAAAAGTTGAATAAAAATTGAATGTTGATCCATCTGGCTTTTGCTATTCTGAATAGCGAGAAAATCATTGGTTTCCTTTGAGAAGGAAAGCAGAGATAATGTTTAATTTGTGAATAATATGAGCCTCATAGACATTCTTTATTAAAAACTGAATCAGTAGGACACTTGAAGAATATCTTCGTTGTAGTTGCCTGAGAAGAGGGTGACTTCTTTGAAAAAATTCATACTCAGTAAAGAAATATAAAAATGCACCTGCCTGCATTCTTGGCTTTTGAAAATTAAGGCACCATGGCCTCTGAATCCATAAAAGCACCTATCAAATCAGATTGAATATCTCTTTGTTTTCTCTTTGCTGCTGCATTGCAGACGAATGCCTTATTGAAATGGAATTACTTGTTTACTTGCCTTCACACGCCATTAAGAACACTAATCTAGATAGAATCTCATTTACTTGCTGTTTTCTCAGTGAAGTACCTGATGATGGCACACAACTCAAAACAACCATTTTTTTAAGAATATGCTTTTTATGTTTTGCAAAAGAATGTAACATATTCGTACTGATCTTTTCAAAGAACAAAAAAAAAGTCAGGCAGTAGACAGAATGGCCAACTCAATGTTACATGTTGAAGTTTTGCAAAATCTTTTGCATAGCTGCTTTAGTACAATATCAATATGCTTTGAAATTATACTTATCCAACTGTCATCTTTTATAATTAAATTATAATTTGGATGCAATAGTTGGGAAAAAGTGGAGACCTTAACTTTCAGACTCACAACAGCTCTGTCAAATAGTGCTGTATTTGATTAATATTAATACAGAACAAGTCAATCTGATGGGTAAAGCCATGATTCAGCTGAAGTAAGGAACTAAAAAGATAGAAATCTGTTCTTTACTGAAAAAAGCACTTGGTATGTCTAGCTTACTACTAGGTTTACCTAGAGCTGCCAATAAGTAAATGCAAAACTTGCATCAAAATTTCTTTGTTTTGCCTCTTCTGCTTCTAGGGCCCTTCTATCTTTAGTTTAGTGTTTATGGGGGGTTGTACTTTCCTGTGTGAGGCTGGTGTACAGTCGGGGGTCTTCTTGGAATCACAGCTCATATTTGAATAAATGGTAGTTGTGGTCATGAGGGCCTTTGCACAAGTTCCTGGATTTGGAAGATCTTGTCAGGGTCACTCATGTTTTGGTTACCTCTCAATTGGGTTATGGAAATGTGCTCTAAGCGGGGTTGTCCTTGAAAATCATTAGCAAGCTACAGCTGATCTTGAATGCAGCAGGACAGGCAATGATGGGTGTGTTGTGGTATGAGCATGTTTTCCCACTGCTTTTCCAGTTGCACTGATTGCCATTTGGATTCTAGGTGCAGTTCCTAGGTGCAGTTCCTAGGTGCTGGTTATCACCTAAAATGCTGTGCATGGCATACGGTGTCATTATATTTCTCCATATATTTCCACTTGCCGGGTCTTATCAAATCAAGGGGACATAGTCAAATTCTCTATTGGGCAGTGCCATGCAGAGGTGGGTTTCACATTATTTTACCACCGGTTCGCCGCACACCAAACATGTGAGCTTCCACGCATGTGTGCGGCTTAGAAAACGTGGCTAAATAAGACACGGGGCAAATAGCGCCGGGGCAGGTGGTAAGCACTTGCAGGTTGCTGCACTCTGGGAGTTGAAGTCCACAAGTCTTAAAGTTGTTAAGGTTGGAGACCCTATTCTAAGGTATCAATTGGCTCATGGTATTCGGAAACTGAAGATGTTTTCAAAGGCTCACAGTACAAGGTAGTTTTGATCACACAATCCATTTTTATTTCTGATCCGTGAAATCATGATTAAACAGATTAGAGAACAAAGTTGACTTTATGGTAGATTAAGCCTGTGAGCATTCAAAAAGTTTGAACCTTTCAAATAAATTGCTGAAGGCTTCATTATTCCTTCCATAAGAATGACTGTTGTTTCCATTAATGATTAAAAAAACATTACAAGGATACATTTGAAAACCATTCACAGTTTTATACATAATTTACAGTGCATACATAATTATTTCTTCTCTTACCCCTTTTGTTCTTCTTCTTTTCTTTTCTTTTTTGCAGTTTATCTTTTTCAGGGATATGCCTGTATACCATGTCTGAATATAGTTTTTTATTTCTAGCTGTTGAAGAACTGCCATTGTATTCTTGTAGAAGAAATGCTTTTCATACTAATTTTATTTATGCAATGCTGTGAACAGCAAGAGGACAGGTTTATTTTTTCATTATGTAGTTTAATATAAATGATGAAATCTCTTTTCGTAGTAATGCCAATGATTGCATACCGTATATTAACAAACATTCATTTTAATTAAAAGGGAACTCTTCTTAAAACATATGTGGTAATGATTGTTTATTTTAACTTATCAGATATACTATGTGCAAATGAAATTCCTAATTGCCTGGTATTTTATTTATTTATTATTATTTTATTAATCACATTTATATACCGCCCTATCTCCCAAGGGACTCAGGGCGGTTCACAGGCAAGTAAAAGACATATAAATACAGACTAAAACCACAGTTAAAAAACTTATTCTACAAAGCCGAATTAAAAGGAATATAAATAATAAAAACCATTTAAAACCAATATAAATTTAAAAACTAATCCAGTCCTGCACAGATGAATAAGTGTGTTTTAAGCTCGCGACGGAAGGTTCGGAGGTCCGGAAATTGGCAGAGTCCTGGGGGAAGTTCGTTCCAGAGGGTGGGGGTCCCCACAGAGAAGGCCCTTCCCCTGGGTGTCGCCAGACGGCACTGCCTAGCTGACGGCACCCTGAGGAGTCCCTCTCTGTGAGAGCGCACGGGTCGGTGAGAGGTATTCGGTAGCAGTAGGCGGTCCCATAAGTAGCCCGGCCCTATGCCATGGAGCGCTTTAAAGATGGTCACCAAAACCTTGAAGCGCACCCGGAAGGCCACAGGTAGCCAGTGCAGTCTGCGCAGGATAGGTGTCACACGGGAGCCACGAGGGGCTCCCTCTATCACCCGCGCAGCCGCATTCTGGACTAACTGAAGCCTCCGGATGCCCCTCAAGGGGAGCCCCATGTAGAGAGCATTGCAGTAATCCAGACGATTAATTTACATTAAGAAAATAAAATTAGGGCACTAATTAAGTCAACAGGTCTGATGAGGACATGCACCAAACAGTACTAATGTCTGCAGAAATAAATCAGGATAAGCAGAAAAGATCTTTTTTTTTTTTTAACTTTTTTTATTACTTTTTTTACAACAAACAAACAAAAAGAAAATACATTATTACACCCTTGTGCTATACATAAAAGGAAGATTTGGGTCTTCGGATATATCCTCATGATTGCCAAAATCCACGTTCTCGAGGTACAGGTACTGAAGCGTCCAATGTTCCAAGCGCAAAGTCCACAAATGGTTTCCAAGTCTTCCAGAAAATATCTTCTTTATACACACCACTTTTAATTTTTTTTTTTTTGTTTACATTTATACCCCGCCCTTCTCCGAAGACTCAGGGCGGCTTACAATGTATAGGGCAATAGTCTCATTCTATTTGTATATATTTACAAAGTCAACTTATTGCCCCCCCAACAATCTGGGTCCTCATTTTACCTACCTTATAAAGGATGGAAGGCTGAGTCAACCTTGGGCCGGGCTCGAACCTTCAGTAATTGCAGGCTTTGTGTTCTTAATAACAGGCCTTACCAGGCAGAGCTAAACCGGCCCTTTAATTTTAATATCACATGTCATTTTATCATTTAAAGCTAGTTTCCATATTTCAGAATTCCACTCTTCTATTCTAAAAATCACATCTAGTTTCCAATATCTAGCTATTATAATTCTACCTATTATAATCATAATTCTAATTAATTCTTTTTCATATTTTGTTAATTCTATTTCCTTAATTACCAACAATAATATAGTTTCCACTCTCAATGTTATTACTTTCCCCATCATTTCAAATATCATTTTCTCCAATTGTTGCCAAAACTTTTTAACCTTATCACAATTATACCACATATGTTCATAAGTCCCCAATTCCATCTCACATCTCCAACATTTTTACTAATTTTTTATCCATTTGTGACAATCTTACTGGAGTCAAATACCATTTCCAAACAACTTTATAATTGTGCTCTTTAATCCTTATAGATAAAGTTCTCATAATTCTACTCTTCCAATTCACATTCCAATCTGACTCTGGTATTTCAATATTAAGATCTTTTCCCAATTTGTCCCCATCACTCTTTGTAATTTTCCATCAGAATTTATAATCTTATAAACCCTACTAACGAGTCCCTTTAGCCCAATTTCATCTTTCATAATCCGAGATACTAAATATTCAAATTCAGTTTCACATCTATTTATCGAATAATTTTCCTTTAGTTTTTTGTCCATTTTCTATCTGTATTTTTCAAACCAACTTAACCCTAATTTTTCAATAATTTCTTTATTCCTCCTTTCATTTCCCATAACTTTTATCCAATCTCTAATAATTTCTATATTTTCCTCTTTAATCACTTCATTACGTTTTATATTATTTTTAATCGCCAAATTCCAATTGTCTCCCCAAAAGATTATATCCGAATTAAAATTTTAACAAATTTATTCCACATTTTTACTTAATCCTTTAACCAATAACTTCTACTTACACATTTTAAATTTGCTTTATCTAAAACCACCTTGATCCAAATTTCTATATCCCTTAACTCTAAGTCTCTCCAATAGTTATCTTCACCTTTAAATATTTTTACCACTATCCGGATACCATACGCACAGTAATAATTAAATAATTTGGGGATTCCTAATCCACCTTCCTTTTGATTTTGATACCACATTTTCTTCACTAATCTAGGTCTTTTGCCACCATTACAAATTTATCCAGTTTTTTCTGATATCCTTCAATATCTTTCTCTGTCAAATTTAGTGGTAGCATCTCGAATAAAAAGTTGAACTTGGGCAGCAACATCATCTTACACATTGCAATTCTACCAAACCAAGACAACTTTAAAATTTTATATTTATCTATCTTCTTCTCAATTTCGTTAATCACCACATCATAATTAAATTTTTTCAATTCTTTAACCTTAAGTGAAAGCACTATACCCAAATATTTCAATGTGTTTTAATCCTTATCCCAAATTGCTCTTGCATATTCTCAGACTCATTACCATTACTATCCATCAATAATTCTGACTTTGACCAATTTACTTTCAATCCTGTCATTTCCTCAAATTCTATCAAATGCTTATATATCTTTTCAAATCTTTCTCTACATTTTCAAAATAATTAAAGTATCATCCATACAAATTTATCTTATACCCTTATATCCTTCTAATTCTTCATCTTTTCTATCATTTTGTCAATATTTCCATAGCCAATAAAAATAATGTTGGGGACAGGGACATCCTTGTCTCGTACCAGCTTCTAATTTTATCTCTTCAGTTAATATTCCATTCACCTTCACTCTTGCACTGCTCTTTTGGTACAATTTTGAAATAACATGTATAAACTTATTACCAAAGCCTAAAGCCTCCACAATTACTTTAATAGTTTCCCATTGTACAGAATCAAAAGCTTTAAAAATATCCAATGATACTATACCAATTTTATCACCATTATATTCAGCTACATCTATAATATTTAATACTCTTCTAACAATATCACTCATGTATCTACCCTTCACAAAACCTACTTGATTATAACTTATATATCTATCTATAAATCTATTTAGTCTATTACTTATAATGGCAGTAAATATCTTTGCATCCTGATTAATTAAAGAAATGGGCCGATTATTTATTTATTATTATTTTATTAATCACATTTATATACCGCCCTATCTCCCAAGGGACTCAGGGCGGTTCACAGGCAAGTAAAAGACATATAAATACAGACTAAAACCACAGTTAAAAAACTTATTCTACAAAGCCGAATTAAAAGGAATATAAATAATAAAAACCATTTAAAACCAATATAAATTTAAAAACTAATCCAGTCCTGCGCAGATGAATAAATGTGTTTTAAGCTCGCGACGGAAGGTTTGGAGGTCCGGAAATTGGCGGAGTCCTGGGGGAAGTTCGTTCCAGAGGGTGGGGGCCCCCACAGAGAAGGCCCTTCCCCTGGGTGTCGCCAGACGGCACTGCCTAGCTGACGGCACCCTGAGGAGTCCCTCTCTGTGAGAGCGCACGGGTCGGTGAGAGGTATTCGGTAGCAGTAGGCGGTCCCATAAGTAGCCCGGCCCTATGCCATGGAGCGCTTTAAAGATGGTCACCAAAACCTTGAAGCGCACCCGGAAGGCCACAGGTAGCCAGTGCAGTCTGCGCAGGATAGGTGTCACACGGGAGCCACGAGGGGCTCCCTCTATCACCCGCGCAGCCGCATTCTGGACTAACTGAAGCCTCCGGATGCCCCTCAAGGGGAGCCCCATGTAGAGAGCATTGCAGTAATCCAGACGATTAATTTACATTAAGAAAATAAAATTAGGGCACTAATTAAGTCAACAGGTCTGATGAGGACATGCACCAAACAGTACTAATGTCTGCAGAAATAAATCAGGATAAGCAGAAAAGATCTTATGGATGCAAGAAAACCTAAAAGCTACAAAAAGTGAATTGGGGTTATGAAAGTAGTAAAAGCAAGATAAAGGATAGACCTTCTGGGAAGAGAAAATGGTAAGCGAGTAACAGGGATGGGAAGAGATCTGGAACTCCTAAAGGTTTACTTTGGTTTAGTCTCTTCTCTAAGTGGGAATTCTTGAATGAACTTAATCCAAACAATTGACAAAAACAAGAGGAGGGCAATTTGAATTAAGAAAAGAAATTAAAGGGACTACTTGGCTACTCTGAAGCTTTGAATGATGTATCAGTAAGAAACCCAGTTGGACCAGAAAGCTTTGGAGACAGTCATGTATGGTCTGCGTAGCAGTATACAGAAACTAACCCAGTGGTAGGTTGCTACCGGTTTGGGCGGACTGATAGTTCTGACCCTGGCACTATCATGTCCTATATAATCGCCGATTTTTTGATGCTGCACGTATGTGTGCTCACATTTTTGGTTCCAAAAGAATTGGTTGTTACAGTATGTGATGCCACCTCTGAGCTAACCATTGTTTGCTTCAGACAAGCAAGATCCTGAATAAAGTGTGCATGGGAAAGCAGATAGCAAACAAACATAAGCAGAAACATTGTTACATGAAACAATCAGGGTGGCTGTACTTGAAGGGAAAGTTTTGGAGAAGAAGAAAATGATGGATTAGGAACCACAATGGATTCTATGCAGCTTGAATTATTGAAGGCATCTTGGTTACAGGGAAGCTCAGGTAAGACTCCTGTAGTATTTCTGGCTGGAGTCCAAAGAAGATCAAAGTGACAGTAAACTCGTGAGAGAATATCTTTTCAGCCCACAGGGACTTGGGGAAAGCTTTAGAAAAATATCCACTGCTGCCAACCTGATAGAGAATTAACACTGATGATCACTTTTAAGTGGAAAGAGGGTGGAAGAAAAGTTATACATTTAAATGTCCACAAACATAACTTACCTATGTTGGCACAAGTAACCACATATTACTGCCATATTTTTATTCTTTTACACCAGTGAAGTCCTATATAGTAATATATTAGGATATATTAGGAATTCTTATCGAAATATGTTGTTGTTATGTGATTGTTGTATCTGTCCATAGTCTTAGGAATGGAATACTATCAAATGCTGTAAACTGAAAGCGTGTTTTTAATATTTTGTAATTTGTGAATGATGTCTAAGGAGAATTAGTTCTCTTTTTCAATAGTATTGACTTAGTCAGGTTTTTTCCTACCATAAACTAACTAACTAACTAACTATATATATATGTGTGTGTGTGTGTGTGTGTGTGTGTGTACGGCAGCTCCGACCACACTTTGCTCACAGACGCACGAAGCCGAAAGCACCAGCCTGAAGATGATGAGTGAGACCTCGTTGAAACGTCGCCAAGATACTCTCAACCTTACACGGGAAAAGACCCGAAAATGCTAAGACCTACATATATATATATGTACACACACACACACACACACACACACACACACGTGTATTTATGTGTAACAGGTTTTCATTTCGTAAAGTCTTATTCTAGAAAAGCTTGTGGTTCACTTGCTTTTCTTAACTTAGGTGGGGGTTTTCTCGAAGAATTCTTTGCTGATGGAAATCTAATATGATTAATTGTAGCTGTCGGTAGCTATTGGGTTACAGCTAGAAACGTGACTAGGGAAAACATAATTGCAAGAAAATTCATGTTTTCTATAATTATTCACAGTTAAATTAACAAAGTTTTAATATGCTCATTTATTAAAAGGGTGAACCGGGTTTCCTAGGTCCACAGGGAGAACCTGGATTGCCAGGATTGCCAGGGACAAAGGTATGATTTACATTTTTTCCTTATTACGCACGATTTGCTTTACATCAGATCATTTGGAGCCTAAATGGTTAGAATAGACATTTCCCTCCACAGCCATTAAAGTCTTACTAAAGGGAAAGTTTATCAGACTGAGATCATAACTCAATCCATTACAAAATGTGTAATGTGTGTAAAATGAATTAATTAAATTAAACTGCTATTAACTCTATAGGAAATGATACAACTGTGATTATTTTATATACGTCCTTAATTGTACAGCTGAGACTTCATCTCACTCTTTTAAAAAAGAGGGTCAGCATTCCCCAAAGCTGCTTTTATTCTGTGAAACCAATTTAAGCCATCAACACCTAAAACCAGTGGTTGGATTCAAATAATTTAACAACCGGTTCTCTGCCCTAATGATTTCTTCCCACAATCAGTTCACCAAACTGCTCAGAAAGTTAACAACCGGTTCTCCCGAAGTGGTGCGAACTGGCTGAATCCCACCACTGCCTAAAACTGATACCAATAAATGGACAATTAAATACGGGAAACATTCTCTGTTTTGCCTCTTGTTCCCACCTGTAATTATTCCTATTTTATCCACGGTGTTCAGGTATTATTTACTTTGGGCAAATCAAATCTTTTGGGGGAGAAAAGCATATACAATGGTACTATTTACCATTTACATTTCCCTCTCCTAAACAGGTTTGGTACTAATGTATGTACGGATCAATTGCCAATTTGACATACTCTTTGATATTACTTTTCTTTGATGTTTCAACAGCAACTCTCATCAATACCAAAAGTTACTGATGTTCTATGATGTTTCTGTGTGTATTTGCTATGATTTTTAACAGGGTGAAAGAGGAGAAATAGGACCTCCTGGGAAAGGTGAACGAGGTGAGCCTGGAGTTCCAGGGCCAAAGGTCAGTTTGGTTTCACTTTGAAATATTTAATGTGCCTTTGAGAACTCTGTGTTTAGCATTTTCTTTAAAGACATCCTTTGTTTCGTGATGTTAAACAGAACCAGAAAAATCGATTTCATTGTGATTGGATATGTATTCCAAGTGATTTAAATGCATGTTATTCACTTTTACTGCATAGTCCAGTCAAAGTTAATTAAACAAATGGAAAAGTTTCATATTAATAATCAAAAACTGCCACTATGCAAATTTATTTAACTATTTAACTATTACTTATATAGTCATAGTTAATGGCAATTAAAGTGCTTTAGAAATAACAAAAACAATAAAAGTATAACAAAATTCTGATTTCTAACTATATGGGTAGAGTGGCCATAAAGGGAACTTCAAACAGATTTCATCATTTAAAGTAGAATTTTCAAAATTCTGTATGGTTAGTAATTGTGTCTAAGACAGATAGAGAAGGAAGGGAGGAAGGAAGGAAGGAAGGATGGATGGAAGGAAGGAAGGAAGGAAGGAAGGAAGGAAGGAAGGAAGGAAGGAAGGAAGGAAGGAAGGAAGGAAGGTCAGTCCTTTAAATTCAGACTTTGTGGTGCAACTCAATTGATTTTCTAGATTTTCATTAGCAATTTAAAACCTGTGATTAATAATATCTTACGTATATGAAATGATCATACATCACAGATAAAACCTAAGAGTTGGTAATAAAATGGGTGGCTATATAAATATATAGAATAGGATGGGATGGGATGGGATGGGATGGGATGGGATGGGATGGGATGGGATGGGATGGGATAGGATAGGATAGAATAGAATAGAATAGAATAGAATAGGATTTTTTATTGGCCAAGTGTGATTGGACCCACAAGGAATTTGTCTTGGTGCATAGGCTCTCAGTGTACATAAAAGAAAAGATACCTTCATCAAGGTACAACACTTACAACACTTAATGATAGTCATAGGCTACAATTAAACAATCAGGAAACTATCAATTACAGTATAAATCATAAGGATATAAGCAACAAAGTTACAGTCATAAGTGGGTGATGGGAACGATGAGATTAATAGTAGTGCAGACTTAGTAAATAGTTTACTAAGCGAACTTCAGTAGCTTAACAAATGGATCATTGGAGATGCAGTCATTGGTATACAGAGAGAAGAGAAGTGGGGAGAGCACACAGCCTTGGGGGGCCCCTGTGCTAATTGTACAGGTATTTGATGTGATCTTGCTTAGCTTCACCTGCTGCTTCCTGTTTGTTAGGAAGCTTGTGATCCACTTACAAGTCTGTTCCGGTACCTGTAGCTGGTTTAGCTTAGTTAGAAGAATGTCTGGAATGATGGTATTGAATGCTGAACTAAAGTCTACAAAGAGGACCCTTGCATAGATCTTTGGAGACTCAAGATGTTGTAGGATGTAGTGCAGAGCCATATTAACAGCATCATCTGTTGATCTATTTGCTCGGTATGCAAATTGCAAGGGGTCTAAAAGCGGATTCGTGATGGTTTTCAGGTAGGAAAGCACTAGCCTTTCAAAGGTTTTCATGACTACAGATGTTAGAGCAACTGGTCTGTAGTCATTCAGTTCCTTGATGGTGGGCTTCTTCGGCACTGGGATGATGGTAGAGCGTTTGAAGCAAGAAGGAACATAGCACATCTCTAGTGATTTATTGAAAATATGGGTGAAGATGGGGGCCAATTGGTCAGCACAGACTTTTAAGCAAGAAGGAGTTATCTTGTCTGGGCCTGGCGCTTTTCCTGGCTTTTGTCTGTGAAATAGGTCCTGCACTTCCTTTTCTGTGATCACTAGGGGTTGTGAACCCAATGAAATGGGGTCAGTTGTAGGAGGCTTGGCTGTTGTTGCTGTGTCTGAGATGGGGGTTGTGGAGATAGGTGGCTGTAGTTTCCTTTCAAACCTGTAGTAAAACTCATTCAGGTCATCTGCCAGTTGTTGATTACCTTCAGCAAGAAAATCTGCCAGTTGTTGATTACCCAACAAGAAAAACACAGACTTCAGAGGATAATTAGAACTGCAGAAAAAATAATTGCTACCAACTTGCCTTCCATTGAGGACCTGTATACTGCACGAATCAAGAAGAGAGCCGTGAAAATATTTGCAGATCCCTCGCATCCTGGACATAAACTGTTTCAACTCCTACCCTCAAAACGACGCTATAGAGCACTGCACACCAGAACAACTAGACACAAGAACAGTTTTTTCCCGAAGGCCATCATTCTGCTAAACAAATAATTCCCTCAACACTGTCAGACTATTTACTGAATCTGCACTACTATTAATCGTTTCATAGTTCCCATCACCAATCTCTTTCCACTTATGACTGTATGACTATAACTTGTTGCTGGCAATCCTTATGATTTATATTGATATATTGATCATCAATTGTGTTGTAAATGTTGTACCTTGATGAACGTATCTTTTCTTTTATGTACACTGAGAGCATATGCACCAAGACAAATTCCTTGTGTGTCCAATCACACTTGGCCAATAAAATTCTATTCTATTCTATTCTATTCTATTCTAGTTTAACAGTGTTGAGGGAATTATTTGTTTAGCAGAGTGATGGTGTTCGGGGAAAAACTGTTCTTGTGTCTAGTTGTTCTGGTGTGCAGTGCTCTATAGCGTCGTTTTGAGGGTAGGAGTTGAAACAGTTTATATTTTAAATAAATAAAAATAAATAAGATGTTTTGGCATTATCTTAAGAACAAAATTGTAGTGAAAAAAAGAATATGTTGAATTGTACTCATCTAGTGACTGCATCGATACTTCTACGCAATCTTCTTGACAACAATATGGAAGTGGTCTGTCATTACTTTCTTCCATGATTTTCCAATTCCAATTGATCTAATAGACTTGGAATTAATGGTGATTTCATATCTAACTACTAAACAGATCCAACCCTGTCTAGTGTTTTGTTGTTGTTGTTGTTGTTGTTGTTGTTGTTTTTAAGATTAGCCAAAGTAAAGGCAAGGTGCAGGGATGTAATAGGTACAGGGGTTTCTGCAGGATTTCCCTCTTTCATCAGAATGATACCATTTCCTCTCCTTTTGTTCATGAATTTTTGCTTCAGTCAGGCCTGAGAGAGTTTCCTTGAGTGCTTGTGCAAATTGCTGCACTTTGCCCTGATTGCAGGTCTTGTTGATGTTGATTTGTTACATGACATGGTATTTGCATGGACAGGACAGTTGCAGGAGAAATGCAGAGAACAAAGACAGCCACTTTTCGTAGCCTTCATAGATCTTACAAAAACTTTTGACTTGGTTAATAGGGACGGCCTTTATAAAATTATCCCCAAGATTTGATGTCCACCTCAGCTCCTCAACATCATCAGGTCCTTTCATGAGGAAATGAAGGGCACTGTAGTTTTTGATGGCTTAACATCAGATTCCTGTTCACTCTGAGTTATTGCTCACTCTGCCGAAGACGGAAGGCAAGGCCTGACAAGACTTTGGACTAACAATCAGCCTGAAAAAAACACAAGTCATGGATCAGGATGTGGATTCTGTATTACAACCTCTGCACAAGAATTGGAGTCATCCATGACTTTGTGTACCTTGGCTCAACCATCTCCGACACCCTCTCTTTAGATACTGAGCTGAATAAATGTATTGGTAAAGCGGCCACCACATTTTCCAGACTTACAAAGAGAGTATGGCTTAATAAGAAGCTAATGGAACATACAAAGAGCCTGCATCCTGAGCACACTCTTGTACTACAGTGAGACTTGGACCCTTTACATATGGCAGGAGAGAAAGTTGAACATGTTTGATATGCATTGTCTCCGACGCATTCTAGACATTACCTGGCATGACAAAGTTCCAAATAATGCAGTCTTGGAATGTGCTGAAATTTCTAGCATGTATACACTATTGAAACAGCAACACCTACGCTGCCTTGGGCATGTCGTGAGAATGGCTGATGGTCAGATTCTGAAAGATCTCCTGTATGGAGAATTAGTGCAGGGAAAGCCCCTCAGAGGGAGACCGCAGCTGTATTATAAGGATATCTGCAAGAGGGATCTAAAGGCTTTGGGAATGGACATTAACAACTGGGAAACCTTGACCTCTGATTGTTCAGCTTGGAGGCTAAAGACACAGCATGGCCTTCTCCAATTAGAAGAGACACTTGTTCGGCAGGGTGATGCAAAGAGGCAGTCCCGGAACCAGCGAAATCTGGGGACTGGGCAGGGGACAGAATGTATCTGCCCTCAGTGTGGAAGGGATTGCCATTCTCGAATTGGCCTTTTTAGTCACACTAGATGCTGTTTTAGGATCTCTTTCCAGAGCACGATACCATAGTCTTTGGAGACTGAAGGATGCCAATGTTGTTGTACATGAATATGATGTCACAACCTGTGAACACAAGGAACAGAGCTTGCATTGTAGCAACACAATGCTGTTTTCAGCATTTGTTCCCTTTGACCCCATCAAGCCAAATGCTTTTGACTAGGTGTCAAATTCTGTGTGCTTCAATGAATTCTCCCCAGTGTTTTACCAAGAAAATCAGATTTAGAGACTATTTTAATTTTAAAGGGAATAGGAACAGAAAATGGAAACTTAACATTTCATACAGCATAGCTAAACATTTTACAAAATACTGTCTTTTTATTTGATTTCTACTATTTGTGACATTTGTTTCTATAATTGCGTATAACTCTGTATGTAAGCTTCTTGATTCAAGTACATTCAGAAATTCTATTGATATTTTTATTAAATGTTTTGCATGATCTGGAAGAAAGCCACTTTTGTTTAAGAACATAATTTAGTGATAAGAAAGAGCACTAAATTATTGGTCTGGAAGTTGCCAGAGATAAATTCTTATTTCTAAGGCACTGTAGGAAGGAAAATGATTGAATCAAACAAATATTTTCAGCTTACAAATTGTATATCTGACATTTTTACTTAGAAGTCATAGGATGCTTTTTAGGGAGTTGAGGAAATAATATGCCCTGGAACATGTACAAAACACATTTAGATTTTCTTCTACTAATCCTCTTATGTTAAATCATCATAACATGCATGATTACTTAACTTTCTTATATATACATTTGTGTCTATAGTGTAACTTTATAATAGCAACTGTTTTAATATGAATAGTTTCTACTTCATATTTACTTCCTGTAGACAAAACTAATTCTTCATATTTCTCTTTTTACTTTTTCTGTCTCGACTCCATTTTGTATGTATTCCAACATGCAGGGAAGGTCAGGTGAATCTGGAACTAGAGGCCCTAAAGGGTCAAAGGTCAGTTATTAGCAACATCTGGTTTTATTGGATAAATACACTAAACCAACACAGTTATTTCTTTACTGCCATTTTTGCATGTGTGAATTCTATATGTGGATGGGGTGTTTATGTATGGTAAGCACATGTCGTTATCTGTTTCTTTTAGTAGAATGTTCAAATATTATCAATTGAAAAAGTAGTACAATTATTTTCAGTAACTGAAAAGATGAAGTGTATATAGCCCTTAACTTTTCTTAGTAAAAGTTTTCATTTCCCAGTTAATCCCCCCTTTCTGTTCTTTCTGAGTTCTTTGCTATATAAGGTCCTCTATTTTTTTTTCCAGTTCGTTGATTAGTACCACATTTTAGTGCAGTATTTAGGTTCACACTAAAATTAAATAAGACATTACATACTATTTGACATTAGACATTAAGGCTAGCAGTTAGAGGCAGAGCATGCTCTGAATGAAAAATGAAAATGTTAGAAGTATGGAATACTGTAACTGAATCTTTTTTGACCTGAGGCAATTTCTGATAATTCTGAGGCAATTTCTTTCAGGAAGCCAGATTTCTGTTCCCAAAAAAGATGCTTCTGGTACCATTAGATAAAGGACAGCTTTCTCTGATTATTTGAATTTCAAACGTGGGAAGGTTTCCATTGTGCTTGGAAATAACTGGCTGTTGGCATTTTTCTAAAAGAGATGCAAAATCCTTATTTTTAACAATTATATATGGTCAGTTAGTAAAATTTTGAGGTAATTTTTGAATTTATCTCCATAGATAATGAATTGCAAAAGTCAATTTCATCATAAGCATGGAAATTCAATTTTGTCTGGAAATTTGTATATCTGGTGACTCTAGAGTTATGTTATTATAATGAACAATTTTCTGAATTGGCCTTGCTCTTTCAAACTGATGGTTGCAACTTTCCTGACAGTAAAGTATACAAGAACTTCTTTGGGGGGAAGGGGGGTGGCCTTCTGATGCCTTCTGAATTATGGAATTTTAATTTTTAGCCAACAGTCCAGACTACAGTTGGTTGTGAATTCTAAGTATTGTATACAAACATTTAAGGAAATGCTCTAACCCTAGCTTTTACCACTTCTGACGTTTTAATTGTTATGAGTATAAACAATGTTTATTGTTAAAGAGTTTCAGAACATAGATTAACATAAAATAACAGGGTTAGAAGGGGCCTTAGAGGTCTTTTTCCCCAACTCCCTGCTCAAACAGAAGTCCTCATTCCATCCTGTACAAATGTTGTCCAATCTCTTTTCGAACTTCCAATAATGAAACACCCACAACTTCTGGAGGCAATTCCACTGATTAATTATTCTCACTGTCAGAAAATTTCTCCTTAGGTTGGATTTCTCTTTAATGATCTTCCACCAGTAGCTTCTTGTACTGCCTTCATGTGCTTTGGAGAATAGGTTGGTCTCTTCTTTTCTCTGATAGCCTCTCAAATATTAGGAAACAGCTATCATGTCATCCCTAGTCCTTCTTTTTCTTAAGGGTATGTGATGGCTCACCAATTAAAGACTCTGAACCGAATGATGGGATGAGCTCCTGTTATTTGCCCCACCTCCTGCTAACCTCCTGTGATTCAAATGCATGCAAATGCAAATAGATAAATAGGTACCCCTTTGGTGGGAAGGTAATATTCTGTGCACCTCAGCATATAGTTATGCTGCCCACATGATCATGGAAGTGTCTTCAGACAACACTAGCTCCCTCAGCTAAGAAAGGGAGGTGAGTACCACCCCCTACAATTGAACACAACTGGACAGGAGAAACCTTTACCTTTTCTCTTCATTAGACTAGGCATATCTAGTTCCTACAATTGTAGCTCGTATGATTTAGCCTCCAGATCTCTTTATCATCTTTGTTGCTCTTGTCTATACTCTTCCTTCCTTCCTTCCTTCCTTCCTTCCTTCCTTCCTTCCTTCCTTCCTTCCTTCCTTCCTTCCTTCCTTCCTTTTTGCTTGCTTTGGGTTACAGTATTATATAGACAGTTTTCTGTAGGCCAGTGTCTTCTTGACACAAATCAAGTAATTTATCTTGATCAAAGGACAGACTTAAATCTGATTTTCATAAGAGTAATTTTTATGCACACTA
Organism: Ahaetulla prasina; assembly: GCF_028640845.1. NCBI lineage: Eukaryota > Metazoa > Chordata > Lepidosauria > Squamata > Colubridae > Ahaetulla > Ahaetulla prasina. The sequence goes on along the minus strand of NC_080546.1, from coordinate 28,770,959 downwards.
TTATAAGATTAATATGACCCGTCTTTTCCAATGTAGTTGGGAATCTTTTAAATATAGTTTATACCTATACAAGTCATTTTTTAAAATTCTGAAATAATCCCAAACACAACAACCATTGTTTAATAATACAGTTAAGAAAAACTTTCAGCAGAAACCAAATTTTCCTCATATCGTATGATTATGAGCTTCATTGTTCTTTTGGAAGTAGTTTAGATGATTTCCTTTTATGGAGACCTTGACTCTTGCTTTGTTCTGACTGAAGAAACTTGAAGCCAACATTTTGGCTGTAAATTCCAAGTATAAGAAATTCCATGGTGTATAAGTTTATAGTCTGTCCAGCCCAGTCAATTTTGATTAACATTTGTGTTGGACAAAGATTTAAGATTCTGAGACGCTTTGGATACTTTTTTTTTTTTTAATTTACATTTATATCCCGCCCTTCTCCGAAGACTCAGGGCGGCTTACAGTGTATAAGGCAAGTACAGTACTCTTTCATTTTTTATTGTATCCTATAGTAGAGTAATTTATTTCTTCATCTTTTATGTCTATTGAAGTCAGTGCCTTTGCAAATAGGAGTGTCTGTGCAAATGCAAAATACTGAAATATTTTTTGCTATTACACTTTATTAATTTATTGTATTATTATTTATTTAAAACATTAACACATAATTTGGCTGAAGTTCTCTTTATGTATTTGAAATTTGTTCCCCATCTCAAAGGTGGGGAAAATGATTTCCTTACCTGCTGCTGGGAATAAAATTATTTCTAGTGTGTCCCAATGAACACAATCATCTACTTATTCCTGTGCTTGCCAGCCATCTCCCCAGTGACTATTCCTTCTGTCTCGATTCTCAGGACAGAACACAATATCCTCAGATCTATTTCTTTCTGCATTTTCAATTTTTCTTCTCTCAAGTATTCCATATGGAAGGAAGAGATTTAGAATCATATCCTTGACTGATAACCATAAAGCCTTTGTTTTAACATCTCTGAAGCAGAGTATACCATTTCTTCACTTAGATTTTCTAGTGATGTATAATAATTATTGATTTTCCCCCTAATGTTCCATTTAAAACATTTTATTTGTACACCACCCAGAACCCCTTTGTGAGGGAGACAGGCAGTTTCAAAATTTGATAAATAAATAAAAATGTTCTTATCTTTTGAGAAATCTGAAGAATTCTCCTCTGTTTCTACATTACAATATTTTAGACATTTGAAGAGAGCTATCATATCTTCCTACAATTTTCTCTTCTCAAAACACTTCCAACCATTGCCATTGGCTTTTCCTTCCAGATTGCTTATGATTTAGATTGGTGTACTCTGAACACATTTCAATTTATCAATGTCTTTCCTAAACTGTGGTATTATGAATATGGCTTGACCAATGCAGAACAGAGAGGAATAGAATACATCATTTCCTAGCTCTTAAACATAATTCTGTCTTGATGCACCTATACTTTGCTTTCTCTTCTGCTGCCATTGCACACTGTTGTTTCCTGTTCATCTTTGATGCTGTAGGCACCTGGATCCTTTTGGCAAGTACTGCTGTCCAGCATCGTCCATCTCGTCATGCACTCAAGCCTCTGGTTATTCCTATCCAAGTGCAGAACTTTACATTTGTCTCTGTTAGGATTCATGTTGCTGATTTTTCCAGCAGATTTTTCTCAATCATAATGCTATCCTCTAAAATGTTTCTTATCTCCAACTATCTTTGTTTCATGTACTATTTGTTAATTGCATTTTCTAACCTCATATCCAAGTAATTTAAAGCTGTTCAACAGTACAGAGCTTACAACAGAGCTCTGCAGTTATGCCATCCAGTGCTCCAGACTGATACACAACTATGGATGTATTACTTTTGGGTTCCTGTTGTTCAACTCATCATATGTATAAAGGAAGATATTTGTAATTAGGGTTGCAATGAGGAGCCTTTGGTGCTCTCTGAGCTTGGTTATTTTCTTGCAGATGTTAACCAAATATCTGCACTGATTATCTATAAATGAAAAATCTGTAAGAAAACTAACAAGAGAGCACTAAGCACTCTCTACTCATCATATTACCTGTCAGCCTTGCAAGGTAGTCCAGGCAAGAAACAAAACCACAAATACTCACTCTACTTTTTTGTAACGTTACATTAATAGAATCTTTCAAGTCTAAAAGTGCATTTTCCCCTGTTACCTTTATAGTCCCTGCAAACTAGGGAGGGTCCCTTTTGAGATATTTTCCATTGCCGCATTCTTTCTGTGGGCTAAGCTACCACATATCCAACCATTGGCCTCACTGCAGTTCTCTCATTCCAGGTTATCTTTTTCGCTATAGGAAGATTAGAATAATTATAATCAATTCATAGTCCCTGTTTGATAAACAAGTCTGATTTTTACCTACTTTTATAAAAGCCACATCCTCCTTGCCATGTGTCCTAGCCTAAAAAAGCTATTTATTTCTCTCCCAATCATCCCCAGTTATAAAATATCTGCTCTGTAACTGTCGTTCTAGCTCTTGAAGAAAACAGCTACCCACAATATTGCAGTCATGCCATCTTCAGAGTTTCATTGAAAGTTTATTGGCAAGAAAGATGCCATTTTGATAACAAGACAGTATCTCCTCATACCAATCTCTTGTAATTATTGCACAATGATCAAATGTATTTAAAAATTATTGAAAACAGAGGAGGCTATTCCCCTGTTTTGTTTGGAAGAATTGAGGCCTTTTGGTTATTCCTGGAAAAAAGCAGTTACTAAATTATTACTTTGCATTCTTTATTGATTAGGCTGTTGCAGGGACGTATTCCCAGCCTTCTCTGAGTGTTTTCATCTTGTAAAGAATGAAGATAATTGTAGCACCCACTTCCAAATTCTGTGGAGGAATTGGAAAGTTTTGGTGACTTTAGTTTTCTACTGTAACAGCAAATTTAAAATATTGATGCTTATTCTTTTTCCCCCCTAGGGTGATCCAGGAAATAACGGTGATTTGGGAGCAATGGGACCAAGGGTAAGTGAGTTGAAATATGTTCCTTAATTGACAGTATACAAAATGCCTCCCTTGAGGCAAAGGGATACAATCATTATTTTCAGGTTTGATTATATAATCTATATCAGTGTTAGCAGATGTGTGGATTTCAACTCCCAGAATTCCTCAGCCTTTATACTTTGCTTTATACAATGCTGGCTGGGGAATTTTGGGAGTTGAAGTTCAGTCATCTTGCCAACATGGAGAAACATGAGAAATGATCTAGAATGATAAGATCCGCTTCAATAATGTATTGAAAAAAGTGAGTAGCTATAAAATGCCTTCTAATAGCACTGAGGTATTAATGTTTATTCTCGAATAGGCATCCTTTTTCACACAATACATAATCATTCATTCATTAGCATATAGCACATAGATATACCAATATAGCATTCATTCATTAACATATAACACATAGTTATACTGATTCTCACAAATAGTTGGCTACTATTATTAATAATTTATTAAATGAATGTTGTCTGACTCTAAAAGATTTAGTGTATGTTTTCAAACATAGCACCTACTACAATTTACACATCTACAACCTTGTGCATTAAATAACTGATATATGAAACTAAGTCGGATATGCATACTCAAAGGCTATAAAATGGATTGGAGATTTCTCTCTCAAAAAACAAGAAAAAAGAAATGCTGAATAGATGTAACTGAAGTTGCATTCTAGAGTTTGAAAAAGTAATATTGATATAATTGGATTAGGTTTAAGCAGGTGCTAATAATCCAATAAATATCAACAATCTGTGCTTTGCTAATGACACTATACTGTAGCTGTGAAATACACAGCAGTTGAGGCCATCCACTTTGTTACTGGTGATCCTCTTTTTCTGTCCTCCCACCTTTCCCAGCATTATAGATTTTTCAAGAAAGCTAGGTATAATGCATTCAAAGTATACAATACAAATGACAAAAAAACTCCTTATAAATATAGATCAGACTAAGCCAGGAGTCCTCAAACTTTTTGAATAGGGGGCCAATTCACGGTCCGTCAGACTGTTGGGGGGCCAGACCAGCTGGGTGGGCATGGCTAGGTGGTCATGTGACTGGGTGGACGTGGCCAATTTAGCAGTCCATTTTGCCTTTGTCCTTGCTTAACTTGCTCAACCCAAAGAATCTATTTACTTAAGACCCCCCCCCCCCGCAAGGAAAAAAGAGTGCACACTTTCTTGTCGCTTGCCTTTCATTACAACAGCAGCTTCAGGCTCCTTAAAATAGGCCATTAAAAAAAGAATAAAACAAACAGGATTTCCTTCAGAATAACTCCTGATCATATGTTTCAGATGACCACACAGTAAACCAGACTGAGAACTGCACCAATTAAGACTGCAACTAAAAACCCCAAGATGGGTATTGAGAGACATTGGAAGCAGACAGAACTGCACTCAAGAATCAGTTTTTCTTTTCTTTGACATGTTTCCTAGGGATTCAGAATTGCTATTAGTAAGATACCAGTAAATACAGAGCTACAAAAAATAGGGATCACTATAGCACAGAAGTAATGACAGGCTGAGAGAAGCTGTCAGTGAATGCCCCTCCCCTCCCTTCTCCTCTCTATGGGCCCACATGGGTCCTTCCCCTTTGGTTCCAGCCAAAGGCTTCAGGGCTCTTTGCAAGCAGCAGCAGCAGGACCTGAGAGTGCCTGCCAGCAGGGGAGGCAACCAGAGAAGGGATAGGAGACCAGACTCCTTTTCTGAATTAATTGGGATTACAGGGCTAAAGGTCTTTTAGGTCTGGAGGAGAATTCACAAATTGATTTGCTTTTTGCCACACTTGTGCATGTATACACACACACAGGAATAGCTACCAAAATTGTTCAGCAACCAATTTGGTGGATGTACTTTATATATGGCAAGAATCAAAGCAGTGGGTGAATTCTCCTTCAGGCATTGTACTGCAGTTGCACTTAGCGTTAGCCAATTTCAGCTGATTTTGAAAAAGCCAGGAGACATGGAGACATGTCCCCCACCCACCCACTTTTAAAGTGCTACTTTAAAAGCAGCCCCTCCCTTACTCAAACACTGGCCCTGGTTCACATGGCTGTGAAAAAGACTTTTAATTTAAAGCAGTACTTTAAAAACCCAGAGCTGCTTTTCAAGTTGCACCAGTGAGATCACCCGTCAGTTGGTCCTCCCCCACACCCTTCAGCCTTACCTTTGGCAGCGGCTGTGTGATCAGAAGTGCCGCTCAAGTGTGTGTGGAGTGGATGCTCACTGGAAAATAAGGCCGACAGTGAGGGGCGGGGCAAGGGGCAGGGCTTAATCCCACCATTCCGGGAGCCGGATACTTTGCATTGGTGGGCCGTATCTGGCCCACAGGCCGTCATTTGAGGATGCCTGGACTAAGCCAATATCAACAGATACAGCAACCGTATTTAGAGCTGACAATAAGGACATTGAAGTAGCTGAAGTAATTTCTACTGTTTTAGATAGACTACCAACAAAAATTAAATCAGTTGTCGAAAAATGTGTTTGAACACATTGTGCAAAAACCCAATCTCTGCTGGGAGAAAGAAAATTTCCCCCAATCTCTGTGAGCCTTTCCTTAACTCTAAATTAGGAAATAGGTGGTATTAGGAATATACTAATATTCACATATACTAATGGAACAATGTGTACTGTAATTAGTTACACTTGCAAAACGAGCCTATAAAATGAAATTGTTTTTATTACATTCATTAACACAATTTGTAATGTGGGTTTGTGACAAATGCGACATGTTTGTACATTTCCAGTGCTTTTTTTATAGGGTCCACCTGGAGAAAAAGGTGACCAAGGTGCCACAGAAATCATTGACTTCAATGGAAATATCCATGAAGCATTACAGGTTTGTGATCAATACACAATAAATATAAAGTGCTGTTGTTCATATGTTATCAGTATAACTGAGTAATAAAGCATAAACTTTGCATGTATATGATCCTTGTTTTAATTCCATTATAACAGAACTTGAAAATAAGTTGATCGTAAAATAGTGTTATTTAATGGGTAAAAGACAGTTTCATATATTTTTAGAAAACACCATGTGCAGTGATTATCTGGAACAAATTATCCCTAATTTGTTGTTCCTTGAATGTACATCAACATGTACATTTTCTAGATAGCGTTGCTTCTAGCTATATTGGCTGGGAGTTCTAGTTCCAGTTTTTGGGAAGGTACCAAATTAGGGAAGCCTGATATGGAATCTTAATTGTTAGTATTCTTCCATGATAGCATTAAATAAATTATTGCTTTTGCATCTCCAGATCTTTGCTTAAAATTTATGGTTAATAAGATGTTAGAATATATTTCAATATTAAATATTTCAAAATGCCATAACAGGAAGCAGCAGCTAATTAACTGTGTATTATTTGGGAAAAGCTAAGTGGGGTCAGATTTGGTTAGTATTTAGATGGGAAACAACCAAGAAATCCTAGGTCTATAAACTAGACTGGGAAGTTGAAAAAAAAAACACAAAATAGTTCACCAAAAAATTGTATATTTCAAATGAAGTTATTTTAATACAGAGTAAATGGCTAAATGGGACAATTAGTTGTAAAGAATTTTATTCTGACTGCTCATTGTTACCTTTACCCATAGTTAGGTAATGGACAGGAAAGTCTTGTGTAAATTACATATCTTGTAAATCTTTTCTGAAAATATATTGCTATTAATTTATGTCCAAAGTTGTCTTCTTTTTTAAAGTCAATTTGATGTAACTGAAATCATTGCAGTTTATTTCATAACAGTGACTTACTTGAGAGTCAGCTAAGGTATAATATTTGTAGAAAACAGAGATGCTAAATATGAGAAATGATTAGAATAATCCATATATAAGTGTCCAGTCCAGTTACTAGTCCCTCAGAATAATCAAAGATTCTTCATGAAATGAAGCTTTTTAATCTAGATATCACACAAGGGATTTTGGATATGAAATCTTAAATTTAGTCATATATCTGTCTACTCAGAAAACTGTCTCATTATATAGATATATGTTTGCAAACTTAGTTGCTTTTGCCAATATAAGATTCAGCCTTATCCCTTCTCAAGGACTTTTTCAAAGAACTTTTCAAGCTATATAGAATTTAATTTTGATGCCTGTGGTTGTTGCTTAGCACAGTAAACAAAAGACTCACTATAGAGATCAATCACTAACTTTCCTTTCTGAAGATGAAGGTTATAAGTTACAGCAAGATTTTGTTGCATGAAAGCTGCATTCCATAATCTTTACGGAATAGAAAACTTTCATCATTGAAAAGTAGTGTTTAATGTCTACTTACAAAATATGAGATAAATGTATAAACAGCAGTCAAAATACTGAAGGAATAAACATTTTAAAACAATATCCTTATTGGATTCTCCAATAACCTTCAAAATCCTGAAAAAGTAAACATTTCAAAAATAAATCCTTTTATTGGTGATAAAATACTCTGTTTCCCCAAAATAAGACATCCCCTGATAATAAGTCCAATCGGGCTTTTGAGTGCATGGCAATAAGGCCAAGCGCTTATTTCAGAGTTCAAAAAAACTGCCAACCTAACAGTTCGAAAGCACGTAAAAAATGCAAGTAGAAAAAATAGGGACCACCTTTGGTGGGAAAGTAACAGTGTTCCGTGTGCCTTTGGCATTTAGTCATGCTGGCCACATGACCACGGAGACATCTTTGGACAGTGCTGGCTCTTCGGCTTTGAAACAGAGATGAGCACTGCCCCCTAGAGTCAGGAATGACTAGCACATGTGTGCGAGGGGAACCTTTACCTTTTATCTTTAATGATTTATATTCCCACAGATGCATATACATTCCTTCAAGATCATTATTTGTGAGTTTACAAAAATTGATCTTAAAATCATTATAATACAATAGGAAATTGACAGTACTTCTTTTTGAAAGCAAACAAAGTAATTCATAGTAAATACTTCAATAAATACATGGATTGTTACATATAGATACTTAGATGTAAAGATGTAAGAGTGGTACTTAAACAATCTTTTATTTTTGGGGAGCTAGTCAGATGCTTCTCTCAAACTTTCCTCAATTCTGTGAAATCTGTTCTTAAACAAGCAAAGTATTTTGTTTCAAACTGAACATCTGGTAACATTATTTCCTGCTAATATATTTTGCCAACAGAGGATTACCACCTTAACTGTCACGGTAATTCCTATTGCATGATGTGTTTTGTGGCTGTTTTCTTGTGTGGTGTTGCATGTTTACACTTATTCTGATTTATAGATGTCTTTTTGTCCATCAGATATTAACTGTGCATTAACACCGCCTCTATTTTCTAAATCAGGTGTATCAGTGGATGCATTGTGGAAAGCTAGGATTCTAGTTTTAGTACTTATGGTAATTAATAGGAACAGTATGGCCATTTCAGCAAAAAAGTAGGGATTCAAGTTTTTATTAGCATTGTAAGATCTGTTTAACCATGTTTATTTAAACTAGGCATTAGTGCAATTTTCAGTGGAAATTTTAAAATGCAATAACTTAAAAAGTGGTTGATTTTTCCTATAACTTACTTTTCTGAATTGTTTTTTTTTAAATCATATTGGTTGTGTTAGAAGATAGAGCACATGCTTGCTTCAAAATTGTATTTATTTCATTCAGTATAATTGATATGAATTTAATTGCCATAATAAGTAATTTTTGAACAGTCGCTTTAAATTTCAATGCAACTACTGTCCATTAAAAATGTTTCTTTTCTATTCAGAATCAATAATGACTAAAATACAAATATACAATATTTGTATTATTTAAAAACGTGTAAAATAATATTAACAGAAATTGCAAATAACTAATTGAAAACATCGCTAAGCCTCAATTTTTGTACTTTCCTATTGGCTTTCTTCATCTCTACTTTAATTAACTTACAGGTAAAACAAGTTAACATCAAAGTCAGCCAAATATAGATAAGCAATGATATTTCCAGGAAATATAGAACCATACTGACTAAGGTGCTGAACTAAAAAACTGGAAAATCATGAATTCTAGTCGTCCTTAGGTATGAAAGTCATCTGGATGACTTTCAGATTCTGTCAGCCCAACTCCCCTTAAAAAGTTGTAATGAAAAAGAAAGGGGGAGTATTAAATAGATTTTTCTTTATTATTTCATTGCTGTGTAGCACTCAGCATAAAATGCTAAATTAGTATTGAAAGAAAAACAAAGCTAAATGACAGCTTGTATTATTGATTTACTGTATACTTACATTAGATTGTGTGGCATAATGTTTCAAGGGCAATTCTTATTCTTCTGGTGCTTATTGCATAGCAGAATAGAGACGATTTCTGACTAAAATCATGTAGAGAATTGATTGGCAGCATCATAGTATCTGCCTGACCCAACTTTGCCCCAAATATCTTAATTGTTGCAATCAGGCCTCCATAAAAAAACAAGCTACATCTTTGTCTTGTCTTTCCTATTTAGGAAAGTTTAGCTCCCTGGCGATGCCACTCATTCCAGCTCTTGGCAGGAAATTGAGATGTGTGACATTTTAAAAATAACATAAAAAATAAAAAACAAACTTTTTGAATAGATGTTATTAAAACTCTGTAAAGACTGGGCAATTTATTTTGCAGTTATATCCTGGGTTTTGGAAAGTAGTTATGGCACTTATACCATTAACAGACAATCAGACCATATTATATAGCAGTCAAATAACCAAACCTTTTCTAATGGAACTCAATACGGATTTGTTTTATCAAGACTTATTTACAAGATTTACAATTACACAAATTTACTAATTAGAAATATGCAGAGAGGAGGACAATAGCCTTGTAGTTTTCCTCTCTCAGTACTTTCTGGTTAATTTTCTGGTAGTACGGAATCAGTCATCTTTGAAATGAGATTATAGTCTTTTCAACGGGGATTCCATGAGTCCCTAAACTCCACAAAAGGTCTGCAAGAGATCATGATTGAGAAAAAGATAAATATTTTTTTAACATTGCATGCCATGTAATTCTAGTGCTCACAGTGATTGGAATTTTTATGTGCTGGGATTCAGCTGCTAGCCTGTTGCTTTGCTAGTGTTGTACATGTTGTAAAGCATTGTATAGGTTTCATATTTTTTGTGATTTTTATGCGGGGGTAATCTAAAACCTGAATATTATTTCAAAGATTCCTCCAGGGCAAAAGGTTGAAAAAGGCTGTTTTAATCTGAGCCAGGCATGATTTGTCATACATATCCTAACCCCCACTAATTTTTTTTTGGTCCTTTGATCATGTCAGCTGTTTATTTAATCCATAGAACTGATAAATCCTTAATAATTCTTAGATAGCGTAATATAGACTATCAGACTTAACTCCATCCTTACCTTGTCTTGATCTCTTTGGCAAGGTTGTAAATGAAAATTAATGTACATTTTTAAAATCTTGCTAAGCATCAGCTTTTCCTATTCTCCTGCTATAATCCAAAAAAAACCCCATACAAACAAAATCCTGGAAGTCTTGAAAAATAATTCTATTTAATTCTTCCTGCAGGCATTATGTTAAGTAGTATATATTACAGGATGGCTAGTCTTTAACTGGGAATAGGCAGCCTTTTAAGTGGCCATACGTATCTCGGAATCAAGTAAATCGGCTATTATTCTACAATCAGATGGCATATCTATCTTTGTGTACCAAAAACTGTTTAGTTTGTTAGAGTTAGATTTCATCACTGCTGTTTAATACTGTCATTCTGATATTTAACACATTTTGTCTGTCTATCTGTATATGGTCATCAATTGTCATTGATGTTGTTAGTCCTTGACTGTTTTAATGCAGTTTTCTTGTTGTGATGTTTATTTTGCATAACATATTAGAATATGTTTCAGAGAAAAGTTTGATGAATATATGGGTAAGGTATACTGCAATAAAGGGAATTAATTTTATATTTAGGGTCCTCCAGGCCCACCTGGACCCCAAGGATTGAAAGGATCAAAGGTGAGCATATCAATTGTATTTGTGTGATTATCAGTATATTATGTATTTGGTATAATTAATAATGACATATGAAGTCTGTACCACTGTGTACGTTGAAGATCTTACAAGACACTAGCATGATTAAAAAATTATTTAGTTCAACAATAACAAATTATTGCATAACAACTAAGTTTGAACAACAAATTTGAATGATCATTTAATATTCTTAAACTATTCTTGAAGTGCTTTAAAATAATTTCAATATCAAACATTTGTAAAGCAAGATTATATAGTCAATTATTCATGAGAATACTATTTATGAAAGAATTTCATGGTATCCCAAAGATTATAGACATGTCCATTTATTCCTGGTCTTTTGTGAAGCATTAGATAGAGAAACTTTGTTGGACTACATCAGGAACCACCAATGGGTTTTTATTATTACTATTCTTGCTTGTTTCAATAAAGCATATTTTGGAAGTGAATCAGAATTTCTAGTTCAATCTAAATAAGAAACATTGGTTAGTTCAAAAGTTGAAGTAGGTGCCTTTGATTTCTTCCTTGTAGGAAGAAGCAGGAAGGAGAAAGCACACTGATCAAGCAGTCTTATTTATTTAGTATTATATTATATTACAATATATTCCAGATAATAATACCACCGTGGAATTGAGTTGGATTTGGATTTTATTTTGCAGGGTGAATCTGGATCACCAGGATTACCTGGTGCTGATGGGGAGCAGGTATTTGAACATCTTTATGATATTACTATTGATAAAGGAATATGATATGATAATGGTTCAGTAAAAACTGAATATAAAGGAAGAGAGGGCGGGAGGAAAAGAGGAGGAAGGAAATATTTTGCTACAGAACATTTTTTGCTATCTTTGTAGAATAAAAAATACTGCCAGTTATTAATGTAATTACATTTTCTACTTCTGAAGTTAATACAGTTCAAATTGATTTACATTGTTAGTATAATGCACAGTTCATTGTCATAAATATGCCATTTCAGGGGTTCAAAGGTTCAAAAGGTGATCTGGGTGACCCTGGAATACCAGGAGAAAAAGGAGGTATTGGACTTCCAGGTTTGCCAGTAAGTTTGTTTAAAATTGTATTTGATAGCATCATTTCTCACTGCTGCTTCAGTATCTTTTTCTCAAAGACAATCATTCATATTGTTTTTATTTTATAACATGTTACTTGGTACTATGCAAAAAGATTTACATAAAGGAAGGACAACAATGGAAGATGGTGAGAAAAGAGTGATAGTTTTAATTAATTTCAGATTAGTGGAATCAAAGAAATGACAGCTTTGAAGAAAGCTTTGAAAGAAGAGAAGAAATAGTAATTTTTTGTGGAAGGAATTCCAAGTGTATGGGTAGTGTAAATGAACTGAACATATAAATACATTGAACATACATGTGGTTGTATGTGTGTAAATAAAAATCAGAAAGGTATAGAAATAATATATCATTCCTGATTTATCTTCTTTTGGAAACATGGTAAATCAATTAATCGTGTTTTAATTCTAAGATGTGACAAAGCTAACTAGCAAAATTGCAAATAAATATGTTAATTAAACTTAGTGGGAGGTGAACTGTTTATAAAATAAAGCAGTATATACTGTATAACAGTGTATTTAAAGTTCTCTCCCTCCCTCCCTTTCTCGCTCTCTCTCCTTCCCTCCCTCCCTTCTTACTTATAGTGTATTATTAATAGCTTGCATTACAGGAGATAGCATTCCTGTGAAAACATTTCCATATTATCTAGCATCTTTAGATGTTTACTATATATGTAAAATGAAAGCAGCTGTATCACACTGAGGAGATAAAGAACTGAAAACCCTGCTGGTTTGTTGGGGCACTTATTATTCTTCTCAAGTGCACTGTTTTCTCAAGGGTGATGATACATTTCATAAATTTAAAGTTCATATCAAGCGCAGGAAATCAGCAATTGAGGTTCAAATGAATATTGATTTATTGCATGCTAACCCTCTTTATAAGAATCTGAACCACTACTGGTGAAAACAAATTGGCAGTAGATAAGAATCAATAGAATTCAAACTGGGATGGATTTATATCTCTTGTGAGTATGAACCTGACGATTGTAGATGTAACAGACATACTCAAAGTTGGGCATACTGAGGATAGTTGTACCTAATTTTCAAAACATCAAATCCTAAAAAAAGATTTCTGATTACATCACTTGAATTCCACCTGATATATTGAAATAACTGAAGCTGGTACCCAGCATAGATTCAGCCAGTCTAATGATCTTTCAATGGCTTTGGACTGAATTTATCTGCATGAAGTATGAGGCTAGATAAAAATAGAAGACAAATTATGTCTTATAATTAGTAAGGTGCAACATGATAAGTCATGTTTTATTGCAGAAAAATTCACCAGCTGATTAGATGACAGTATGTATGATAATTCCATAACTTTTTTTTTAGGGATCCAATGGAATGAAAGGAGAAAAAGGAGATGTTGGATTACCGGGTTCTCAAGGTCCTTCTGTGAGTCTTGCTAAATTCTTTCAGTGTTGCTGTAAATATAATTGTTTGGCTTTCTAACTACAGGTAGTTTTTGTTTAATCATTGTCCTGTTTAGTGACAATTGGAAGCTATGACCATGCTGAAAAAGCCAATTTTTGCATTTATGATCATTGCAGCATTCCCACTGTCATGTGATCAAGATTTGGCTGCTTCATAACCAGCAGGCATTTACAACCATGGCACAATCCTACAATCACATGATTTATTGATTATTGATTATTTATTTAAAACATTTAAACAGCCACCTGTTTTTTAACCAGCTCCGAGCAGCTCCCAATCAAAAATTAAAACAACACAATATCATATTAAAACTATGAAACTAAACAGATTAAAACATTAAAAGCAACATGATTGCCATTTATGGGCTTCACAGCCAACTCACAGAATCAATGGAAAGATGAAGTAAAAATGAGAAATCGTGGTCACATGAAGCCTTCCTTACTGACCATGGGCAATTCGCTTCATGATTGTGGTGCAAGGGACATAGGTTTTGCTTAATGGTTTTCATTTTCATTGCAAACTGCCCTGGGCTTTAGGAAAGTTGATACAGAAATGAATTAAAAAACAACCACAACATGCTCCAACAAAGGGTTGCATCACTAGCACATCCAAGCAGAGGTGGGTTTCAGCAGGTTCTGACCAGTTCTGGAGAACCGGTGGCAGAAATTTTGAGTAGTTCAGAGAACGGGTAGTGTTCTATTTCCCTCCCCCAATACTCCCAACAAAGAGTCAGTCAAAGGCCTCCTCTTCTACTTTATTTACACAGATAAATGTCCTGGCCACGTCTACCCACGGGCCTGCCAAATTTCTGGAGATAACGAGGAAATTATAGATAAGGCCAGAATTACTCACGAATATATTCTTCCCTCCATTGATACAGTTTGCCCGCGCAAATTCATTGCTTTGTCCAAGACAAAAAACCAGGAAGTCCCGCCTCCTATTTATAGTCTCTGCAGATGTCACTGCATGACCATCATTCCTTGGCTTTATCCCAACGCTTCTGCTGCGCACACCGGTCACGTCTGCGCAATCTTGCATCACTCCAAAACTGTTCTTGGGGCATTGCCAAATCAGAAGAAGGCTCGAGAGAATCAGGCCTTGCCGGCCCCTCCTCCTCCCTTTGAGTGGGTGCCAGGGAGGGAGAGGGCCCAAGAGAAGCAGGGCTTGCCAGGTCTTCTCCCTCACTTTCTGAATCATCCAAGTCCAGGAGTCCGGGTCCAGGAACCTGGGTCACAACAGGTAGTAAAAATCCTGACTGGCCCCACCCCCATCTATTATCTGCCTTCGAAGTCCCAGCTGATCGGGAAGAAATGGGGATTTTGCAGTAATCTTCCCCCGGAGTGGGGTGGGAATGGAGATTTTACAGTATCTTTCCCCTGCCATGCGCACCAAGCCACGCCATGCCCACCAAGCCGCACCCACAGAACCGATAATACAAAATTTTGAAACCCACCACTGCATCCAAAGCATTACAGCTAATTTCATGCTCCCAGCAGATCAATGAAACCCTGTCTGTTAAAATGATAAATTTATTTTCTAAATATATATATATATATTACACAGATCGTAGGACCTCCAGGTTCCCCTGGTCCACATGGTCCACCAGGACCTATGGTAAGCATTTTTAGATATTTATCTATTGTGTAGTTCATGAATTAAAGCAATTCATCAGTGTTTCCTGCCCTTGAAAAGATGAAGATGCCCTTGAAAGAAAAGATGTTCACATAACAAATACCTAACATTTGCAGGGGCTCCTAGTAGTAGAAGAGATTGGGGGAAAAGAAAAAGAAAAAGTGGTGTCAAATGTTTTTTTTTAATGAATTGTAATATAGGCAGATATAAGAAAGGAGTAATTTTGCAAAGATGCCTTTGACTATATAAAAGTAACCAGCAAGAATCCTATTGATTTCTGCTTCTGATAATTGTTTTTCACATATTTTCAAAATCTTTAGAAAACATTTTGGAGCTGAAAATGGATAAAGGTTTTTAATTTGTTAGACTTGGCTTTTATTAAATAATTAAGAGTTATTACTTAATGCAGTTTTGCTCAACCATCCCTTCATAAGTTGTACACATGGATACACTCAGAGAGCCCCTCTAATATAAATATATGGAAATAATAGAGAAGTGTATCCTTTAAATTGTTATTTTTTATTTATTTTTAGGGACCTCATGGACTCCCAGGGCCAAAGGTAAAGAATTAAGTCCACAACTAAAATCATTTTTCCAATTTGTTATACTGTCATTCTCATTAATCATGTGAGGCATGCACTTAAAATTTTGTCCTTGTCTCATTTTTCTGTGAATTTTTAAAAATATTCGTAAACCTTTAAGCAGCTGCTTAAAATAAAATGTCAAAACATATATAAGGATTTATGGCAATTTCCTGTGTCTGTTTCACATCAATGTAACCTAAATTAGCTTTCTATAATGTTAATTATGGGGAGTCAGTATTAATATTTAGTTGTCCGGTGATAGTTTCAAACTATGACATTTGAAGCTACCTTACAGAAAAGTTTAGGAAAACAGAGGACGAGTGTTTATGTACTTAAGAAGTTTTTTAAAGTTTTTTTTAAAAAATATTTTATTCTTCATTATTGTCTTTCAGTCTTCTGATCAAGCTCATTTCTTCTCTTAATATGTTCTGTTGAATTATTTTGCCCATATCTTTGTATTTGAAACTCCATGTTCCTAACAATACCAGTCAAAAATCCACCCTTGCAGTTCAAAATATTATTTAAAATATATGGGAATTAAATGTGCATGCAAACACATTGTTCAATATTTAGCCACTTCAAAAAGAATAATTTAAGCCCTAATACACTTTAATGCTATTTGCATTTATTTCATATTTCAAAGTTTTTTTTTGAGAATGCAACTTTGTAATTATTATAACTTTTTATTTAAAAATTTATACTTTATTTTAAAAATAATTAAATATACCATGGTTTATTGAAGTTTATATGAATCTGGAAACCATAAAATTCTATGGTGAAAGGCTATAAATTAAACAAAAATAAATGTACACATGGTTGCTCTTTAGAAATGTCATGAAATTCTATTCAGCTGAGGTAGTGAATTATTTTTACATATCAATTCTTTGTAAATTGGGAAAATTCACTGGTAATTATCCTGGGTTTTTTAAATTATAAATGTTGATTCAATTAGAAATATCTAGATTTTTTTTTTCAGAGTAGAAGAGTTTCCTTATCAGAGAATTTCAGAAATTTGAAATTTTAATAACTTTGGTTGTCAGTAAGCATTTAATTACTTTTGGGGTAACTGTTATATCATGAGAAAGGATAAGCCAATGTATCACAGTCTTCCTCTGTTTAACTAATAATAGCCATGCTTAAAGGTTTGGAATATATTTTCATGAAATAATGCATATTTTAGTTTGCTATCTGAAGAAAAAGCCAGTTAAGGCAATGTAGAAAAAAAATACTTTGTAATTCTGATTGATCACATTCATATTTTTTTTCTGGCTTCATTAATTTTGTTGAAAGCCTGCAAGATTATGAATGGGTTTGGAATACATTTGCCATAAGCAAGTATGACAGTAAAACCATATCCAAATTATTCAGAAACATTCCAAGGTGTATGATTCAAACATGCAAGTTTATGTAGATAGTTTCATGCCACCTCCTTTAATAGGAGTCATGACTATTGCCATACAAAAAACACGTTATGATCTAGCAGCAAGATGATCGATTTTGATAAACATAACCACTTGTGTTAAAAAAAACTGGATTTATATTCATATCCTTCACTGGCTCTCTTCTGTCCCAGCTTGAGTATCCCTGTCAGCATCTTCACAAAATAGCATTTATACTTTTATATTTAGGGTGAACCAGGGTTAAATGGTCTTAAAGGATTGAAGGGTGAACCAGGTCACAAGGGTGACAGAGGGCCCCTTGGTCTTCCAGTAAGTAAAATACTTCCATTTCAGTGCAGATTACAAGCTTCTCATTCTACTTTCAGCCCAAAACTCTGGTTTACTCAATAGCAAATATAAAGCTATCTCATGCTGAAGTGGTGTCTTTTTCTTAAGTCTAATCTTCTGTCATCCCATAGTATATGGTTTTGTTATTTGTTGCTTTTATATTGTTATTTGTCAGTTGGCAACATTAATTAAAAAACGTGACTTTCTGCCATTAATAATGCCATTATTTAAATGTTGTGCAATGTTTTGTTTAAATATTAACCATTGTCCACACAAAGACTGTCCATATGCTAACTGTAGATTTTTGTTTAAGCAAAGTGGCTGTAATTATAATATAGATATTTTATGAGGCAATTATGTTTAGTATCCTAATTAACACGTTTATGTAACAAAGTTATTTTTTATTTGCTTGTAGAACTATATCTTCTGTGATTTAACATTTTTTGGAATTGCTCTCCTTTGTATGGTACTAATTCATTGGTAGTCAGTGATGATCAATAAAACCCCTATTTTGCTTTCTGGAAGTGTTAAGATTTTTTAAACACAAACAAACTGAGTCATATCAGTGGAAAAGTTCACTTCCTAAAATGAAAAACATACAAAAGTAAAATAACTGAACAAATCTTTTCAGAAGGGGCATTCATCCAAAGTCAAGTCCTTTTATAGAAATTCAGCAACTTAACTCTGTTCTGATAAAATTAATAGAAATATAATATATAACTTTGCTTGATCAAGGTGTGAAAATTCTCAAGGGCCACTGGATACATAAAGTCTACCAAATAAAGCTATCTGACATCTTTAATTCATTGTGGTATGTGTGTGACAGCACTGCATTGATCTTATTCATATAATATCCCCAGGGATCATATAACTCTCAGCAATACCAAATTGAGGGTTGCAAATTTGACAGATATTTCAGACATGATGGCTAAATTTATTGAAATAATTGCTAAAGTAGCTCTAATTTTAATATTCTTCTTATATTAATCATGACTACAAGTCACTACTACAAATCACTGAACTAGCTTATCTAGTAATTTATTGCAGATTGTCAGAAATATTTTAAAAATAGTTATGGTTTTAAATCTGTTATCGTCAGACCATATATTTAATTTTTACTGCACTACTGCTATCTTAGTGTTTTAGTTCTGGTTATGAAAATATACTTATATCTTTGTTTTGCTTGTGTATCTCTTACTAACTTTAAAATAATGATCTGTTTATTAAAGATCAACAAACACTATAGCAAGTGAACTTTGTAGCACTGATGCATCTAAGGACTAATTCTGATCTCATTAAGCAATTCCGCTAGTTAATAAGATTACCATTGTATAGCCTCTAGTAAAATCATAAACTTGTTGTGTTGTGTATAATTTTATAACTTATCTAATGCAGTAGTGTGGTATTTATTCCTGTTACACTGTGTAATCTGTGTATAAAAAAGAAGTTGTACTTGTTTCTCACCACAGTTACTAATCTAATGTTCTTGTCATTCGTTGTTATCCCTGTCATCTGTGCTTCCACTTAACTATACAGGGAGCATCTGGTTTAGATGGAAAGCCAGGAGCCCGGGTGAGTCCTTCCTGTTCCTATGTCCTTCTCCATTCCCAAATTGTTTCCCAGTGAACACATCAGCTGATTTACCATGTAGTATTCCCTGGTTATGTTGAAATAGAACTGACTAGGTTATTTATATACTGATATTTAGAATAGAATAGAATAGAATAGAATAGAATAGAATTTTTTATTGGCCAAGTGTGATTGGACACACAAGGAATTTGTCTTGGTGCATATGCTCTCAGTGTACATAAAAAGAAAAGATACCTTCATCAAGGTACAACATTTACAACACAAATGATGGTAATAGGGTACAATTTTACACTTAATGATGCAACACTTAATGATAATCATAGGGTACAAATAAGCAATCAGGAACAATCAATATCAATATAAACCATAAGGATTACCATCAACAAAGTTACAGTCATACAGTCATAAGTGGAAAGAGATTGGTGATGGGAACGATGAGAAGATTAATAGTAGTGCAGATTTAGTAAATAGTTTGACAGTGTTGAGGGAATTCTTGATAATGATAGACTAGCAACCTTGGTAGTGATTACTTAGCAATATTGTATCCTAATTTTTTCCCAGAGGGAAATGTTGGATTCAATTAAATTTATAACTAGTAACTATATAGATTTATTTATTTATTTATTTATTTATTTTATTAAATTTTTATACCGCCCTTCTCCCGAAGGACTCAGGGCGGTGTACAGCCAGAAATAAAATACAAGATATATACAATTAAAAGGAATTAAAATATAGCAATTACTAAACGGCTGATAGTTAAAAATGAATTTAAAATTTAAAATATTAATAAAACCCCAATATAAAATCAAACTATTATGCCAGTCCCGCTTGAGTAAATAAATATGTTTTTAGCTCACGACGGAAGGTCCGAAGATCAGGCACTTGACGTAGGCCAGGCCCATATGATAGCCCATATGCTCATGTCCATGACAAATGATGTGACATAAATCAAGCTACAATATAATTGTAGAAGTCACAGTTTAAAGAAGTCCCCCTTTCCCTTTGTCCAGCTACTCTAGCTTGGTTTAAAGAAAGACAAAACCCATGTTGTAAAATTGTTATTTGTTTTGGTGTTTGAAATGGCTTCCCCCCCCACTCCACCCATTAGTTAGTATTCTCCCTATAGTTTCAGCAAAAAATTCTCTAAAGTTTGCAATGCCCGGGATAAGCAGCTTATTCATAAAGTTGGAAGATACCACATTTACATCTTGAATCTCTACTGTTATTTAAAACAAATTACCCTGTTTTCCAAGAGAGTGATATAATAGTTTAATTGACCATAGAAAATGTCCTTTTTCATTGTGTCACCTGTCCCAACTATCTTTGTGAGTCTTTTTTGTGAATTCAGCATGGGATTTTCTTGTGTTATCTCCTTTGTTTAACCTTTTAACTCTTCCTAGAAAAAGATCCCTCTACATTTTAAATTTTATATAAATCTAAACAAGCAAGTAAACATTCAAGAGATAGAAAGAAGCACCACAGAGCTTTCAGGAACACAAGTGGGATTTCTGAGTCTGCAAAAGCAACCAAGAGATTTGGAATCTCAACAACTAAACCATCATTCTAATCCATGTTCTCAATTGTTGACATCAAGCTTGATTCTGTATGGATTCACTCAACATAAAGCTTAATTTAGGTAATTCCCAACCTTTTTCAGATCATGTTTTTTTTTACTTTTCTAGGGTATGGATGGTCCCGTTGGTCCACATGGCCCTGCAGGTCCAAAGGGAGACAGAGTGAGTCCATGTCTGAGATGTTCAAATATACCTTAATAATATTGTATATTTTTGTGTTCTGTTCAAATTACTTATTGAAATATGCGGTGGTTGCATTCAGACAAAATGCCTAACCTGATTACTGAATTTTCCCATACTTTAGGGTTACATAATACTTCCAACAATAAACAAGCTAAAAGCACTGGGTTTTCACAACATATCAAGACATTCAGAGATGATTATCATGGTCATGATGACGACAATGGTTACAAAAATCTACATTCCACCTAATATTATAATCCTTACACAAATGCAAAAGCACCAGACTGTCTTCAAAGATGTTAATAGGAAACAGTTTTATTTGCTGCACAATTCAAGGCTGCATTTTTTTTGTTTCAACAAAGTGTTATTGTTGTTTTGGTGCTAAGAGCTCCCTCATCAGAAAGAGTAGTATGCTAATAAAACATGTTATGTATAATGTAAATACTTGAGTTTTTATGATATTCATACAAAATCATACAAAAGGCAGCTTTGCCTTTAGAGATGAATAACAGGAAGTGAGCATAGACCTATCACTATCTCTCATCTTGACTTTCCTAAGGCTTCTTTTTAATAGCAAGGTTTTAAAAATTACAGCCACAATAATAAAAAAAACAAATACAAACTAAAAAAGGACAAAAGAAAAACAGGTGCAGAGAAGAAAAACAGATATAGAACAGAAGGCAAAAATAAGAATATTGTAAAGAAAAAATAAATATATAGATAAATGACTTTCCCTTCATCACAAGTGTAATGTATCTTTAAATGTTTTGGCGGGAAACAAGCACGTTGCTGATTGGTTGAAGCCGCCGGTTAAACTGTATATAAGGAGAGGTTTTTCCCCAGCCCGGTTGCTGGGTTCACCATATATTAAAGAACTGTTGGCACTACCCTGGTCTCCAGCCTCGTTACTGCCCGAACTTAACACTGGCGACGAAGGTGGGATTTCGAGGCTAAGAGCACCAGGAACGAGCTGAACGCACGAAAGAACCGAACCCAGCAAACTCAGGGCAGAAACGCAGCGATGGCCAGCTACACTCCGCCCGCGCCGTTTGACCCATCCAGGGAGAAATGGGGAACGTACATGACCCGTTTCGAGAGCTTCCTCGAGGCAAACGAACTGCAGGGAGTGCCAGACAACCGCAAAAGGGCGTATTTCCTGAGCCACTGCGGTCCCGAGGTCATCGACATCGCGGAAGCCCTGGCAGAGCCAACGCCGGTACAATCGGTATCGTGGCAAACTCTGCAAAATCTATTGAAGAACCATTTCGCGCCAACACCGTCCAAATACGTACGGCGTTTTGAATTTGGAGAGCGCAGACAGCAAGAGGGCGAATCCATCAGCGATTACATGGCCGCCCTGAGAAAAGCCTCCAAGGATTGTGGGTACCGAGACTTGGATGAGGAGCTGTTAGAGCAACTCATCCGTGGGGCCAGAGACATTCGTTTGCGGAGGCGGCTGCTATCAAAAAGCAATCTAACGCTGGCAAACGCTCTGGACGAAGCCAGAGCTCATGAGATGTCCACCCAAGCGGCGGAAACCCTACAAAAGCCACTCACGCCAACGGCGAGCGCGAAATCAACCCCGGTCCACAACGAAGAAATCCAGACCGAATCAGACGGCGAGGATGAGGAAGGAGTTTGCCTCACCGGGAGAAGGGGCAAAGAAGACCGGGATGAATGCGGAAGTTGCGGAGGGCAACACCAGCGTCAACGATGCAAGTTCAAGGACGCTACATGTCGGCGGTGCGAGAAGAAGGGGCACCTGGCTCAAGTCTGTCGAGCACCCCAACCTTCCCGCCGAAAATTCAAACCAACCAATCAGAGCGCGGGATCGGCTAGGCGACCCGTGATTGGTCAAAACAAAAAGGGCGCGAATTCAAATCGAACGACCGTGATAGTAGGCCGAGCAGCAACCCGCGTCGAGAAGAAAATCTTCACAAAACCGAAAATCGAAGGAGTGCCGTGCCGACTAGAAGTGGACACAGGGTCAGCGATCACAATCATGTCCTGGGACACTTTTGCGAAAGCTTTGCCGAAAATCGCCAAACGCAAACTGCAAACACAGCGGCTAAGAGTTCACGACTACCAAGGGAATCGCATCCCTGTTCGAGGGACCACCTCCGTCCGCGTCGAGTACGGACCGCACAAGAAGACCCTGCCCATCACGATAGTCGAAGGGACCCTGCCAAGTTTGTTGGGACTAGACTGGTTCCGTGCATTGGGCATGGGAGTGACTGGCATCTACAGAAGTGACTTTAACCTAAAAGACACACTCATGGACGAATTCGAAGATGTGTTCAAGGACTGCCTGGCTGACTCAAACCCGGGAAAATCGCAGGACTTATCTCAGTTCCCGGAGGTCCAGCGACGCCAACAGGTTCCATTAGAAAACAGCAGGGACAACTCTGCAAATAATCCAGGGCCGGATGGCCTAGAGGAGGAGCTGAGAGGAGCAAACAGCCCCTCCGGTCAGCTCGACCCACTCCCAGGGAATGAACTGCGCAGGTCCGAAAGAGTCAGGAGACGCCCAGTCTATTTGCGTGATTACGTTGAAAAATAATATGTAAATATCATGTAAATAGGGGTAAAGTGTTTTCTGGGAGGGAAGGAGTGTAATGTATCTTTAAATGTTTTGGCGGGAAACAAGCACGTTGCTGATTGGTTGAAGCCGCCGGTTAAACTGTATATAAGGAGAGGTTTTTCCCCAGCCCGGTTGCTGGGTTCACCATATATTAAAGAGCTGTTGGCACTACCCTGGTCTCCAGCCTCGTTACTGCCCGAACTTAACAACAAGTATAAGCAATTTTAATAACTTATCACCCTCTCTTAAAATACAACAAATGATTTCTTCTTCCAAAGAAATCCTTAAATGCCTCGTTGAGCTGCCAAAGGCTTGTTCTAAAAGCAAACATGGAGCTTTCATGAAGGGTAGATATAAATGAAACATATTGCATAATAAAATCTCTTTATTATATATGAGCAGCATTGATATTATTATATTTTAGGGTGAAAAAGGAATTGCAGGAGATCCTGGGCCCAGAGGACCATATGGTTTGCCTGTAAGTTATATGATTTTTCAGAAGTGCAATATTTGTAAAACCCTTCATTAAATCTTGGTACATTTAATAACTGTTCATAACAAAGAAATGCAATTAGTTTAAATAGCAAGTCATGGCTCATGAGACTATCCCCTTATTTCAGGTTTAGACATACATTCATCCTCTTAGCACACTTTGCAAAAATAATAAAGTAGGTTTGACATAAATAAAATAAGAAAAACCAATATTGAATATCAACTCTTTTGTATTGCTCCTGCCATTTTTATAATTTTGTGAAGGTGTCCTTAGGCACCAAATTATACTGGTATGAATTTCTGTCAATAAAATATTAGATTATTTTTTAAAAAAACCTTACACATCTCTCTAGAGGAAAGAGCAATCAGGTCTTAATTATACAAACCATTTTATGCTGTTTTGTTTTAATTTGCATTTGAAGCAAATTTGATAAGAATTGTTTTTGTTGTTGTTTTAAATGTTACATATTGTAATTATGTTATTGTCTAGTTTCATTAAATGTCTTAGGCAAAGTATCTTTGCTCATGAAATGAGTTACTCATTGCTATAAGTAACTGCCTTGAATATTGCAATATATTGGAAACAATTATTAAACTTTGCTAACATTGCAGGTATTTGTAATGTGCCGATATTAAATTTTGTTTGATGAATATTTTATAAGAGGTATATTTATATGTAGATCTATATAAAATGAGGAGACATCTCCATATCAGTTTAATTTTAGGATAAATATTTTGACATAGAAATATTTTTCTATAGGTTGAATACTAAAGAATCATATATTTATACGTATAATCTGAATTTGATGTGGTTTATTTGAAAACATTAGAATGCTTGAAAGTAATTATTTTTGTGGAAAGTTTTAAATATTGAAATGTACTTAATTCTTCTTTGTGTCATGCACAATATCATTTATTCAAACTGCAAAGGAAACTATTTGTGTATAAGCACACATGAAAGGGAGAGAAGGACAGAAGGAAACCACATAAGGAGCACCTAAGCCAAAAACCATGCAATTTTTAGATTTGAAAACTATGATATACAAAAAAAAAAATTGTATAAATTTATTTAACACATATTATTTAAAAAAAATATTTGGTTAGACAATATCAAATTAGAATAAATCAGTTTTACCCATTTCTCCATCAGATATCTATCTATCTATCTATCTATCTATCTATCTATCTATCTATCTATCTATCTATCTATCTACCTACCTACCTACCTACCTACCTACCTACTTATTTATCTATCTATCATATTTTTTAACCATCTAGCTCCCTTAGATAAATAGCTTTATTTAATATCAGAAAATGTTTTGCAAATGGAAGAGCATGAAATAAATGCCTCTCCATTGACAGTGTCTGTCAGCTAAGTGTAAGCCGCACTGAGTCTTCGGAGAAGGGCGGGATATAAATGTAAATTTTTAAAAAAAAGTGCTGTGTTCATTCAAAAGGACCCAAACATGGCAGGGGTGGCTTCTGTATCAGTTACTGAGAATCACTGTGTTCTGGAGGAATTTACTAAGCTGAAGAATGGCCATAGTTCCTTGGTAAAGCATGTAGCCAATTGAGGCAAAAAGACTAGTCTGAAAACCTGAAGAACTGCTGCCAAGCATTTTAGCCACTCAGATTAACATTAAGACTGCAGGCGGTGCTCTGGAAACATCTGTCTCAGATTTCAAACCACACTGTTCTTCTGCCAGCTTGCTTTGTGAGTTCATAATATTTTTTCAGCAATTCAGGTGACTATTTCAGTAGAAATGTTTCAGCTACTACTATTTCAGTTTCAGCTTCTACTATTTCAGTAGAAATATTTATTGAAAATAGTCATGTAGGATAATTCCCAACTTTTTAGCATTCTCTATCTCTCCATGTATCATATGGATAAATATTCATTCCTACTAACTATTGTTTAATTCAGGATACTCAGAAAATGTCCATCCTAACAGATCCTACAAGATGGGAAGATATGACTGAATAAAAGTGATCATATTCGTAATCAACTTCCTCAATTCATATTCTCCAGAAAACTAGACATTGGAGGAAGAGTGCTGCATTAGTCTCTGGTGACAAAAATATCAGAATCAGATAGCACCTTTTCTTATTAATAAATGTTATTAAAAGGTACAAGGTATTTTGTGACCCTTTTAATAGCATTTGTTAGTTAGGAAAGGTTCTAGCAGATTCCCAATTTATATAAAATTAGAGGTCCTTGATTCAATAAGTCCTTAATTAACAATCTTTTAGACACTTCTGAGTTTTCTTGCAGTGGTTCTATTGCTACTAAAATGACTTGTTCAGAGGTTTCCCAGTGTATTTTTTAGGTGGCGTGATTATTAGCAGATGCCTAAAGAGTTCCAGTATCCTAAGGATCAATAAGACAGATTCTACTCAAATGACATTTTGCCTCATCCAAACCCATTCTTGCAAATTAACCTGAGTAGGAGTTCTAATGTAATAATTAACATACATATATTGCATTCCCTGACATTTAAATTGCTTGATATTAATTGGTCATTGAATATATTCAGTGCCATGGATTTCCACTCTCTTCCTTTCCTGTGGTCCATCAAAACTCAGAATAATTGTTTGGAAGATTTTATTTTCATGTTTTGCTTAACATTTTGTCTGAACTAACGAACGGTTAACTTTGGTTTGCCGAAATATATCATAACTCACTATTTCATGTTATTTTGCTTCAACAAAAGCATATTTAACAATAACAATAATAACCCTAAGTGATACCTAAATATTTTCTCATGTTTAAGAGAGTACTCAGTATTAAAAGGGTAAATGCATTGTATGTGATTGTTCTTCATTCAGAGAGATTGTTCTTAAGTCAGTTTTGGATTCAAAGTTGTATTTTGTACACAGCGCATACCTGAGTAATCCAGGCAAATATTTAAGCCCACTCAAGTTTTATAAGAGCCTGAAAGCTTAACAAAACTATTATGGTTATTTAATAGGGCAAAGATGGTGAACCTGGCCTTGATGTAAGTAATAATTGATCACCTATTTGTCTGTGTGGTAGGTAAACATTTGTTTCTAGTAAATAGTTGCATGCTTACAGCATGTTGAAGATTATCCCATTTCCTATGCACGACAATCATGCAGAGATTATACTCAACGTTATACTGCCATTTGTCTTAAAATAACACTAGAGGAAAAAATAATAATACGGCCATAAATAGTACCCCTAATGGTTTTGCAGCAATTGATGCTAACTAGAGCACGAATAAATGACCACGGAATGACAAATGTTCGTACAATTCAGTATTGTTATAAGCATAATACTAAGTGCATCAAACCTTACAAATGCAGTCAGTGGTGCTCGAAAATGCAGCCACATCAAAACATCACCACAAGGCAACTCCTATTTGCAGTAACAGGTCTTCCAAATTTTGGGGTGTTTTAATCATGTTATCATAAACCACGCATAAAAAAAAAGGCTGCCACTGCATTCTAAAACAGCGAAAACTTCATGGGAAGTTGTTCCCACAAGAAACTAGTGTTTCCAGGTTGCTACAGCATCTTTGATTGCACATGCTGACTGCAGTTGAGTTATATCTTATCAGAATTAAATGAGAAGCTGCGGTTAGATGTTCCAGTTTGTGAAAGTTCTTTGGAACGGAGAGAAGTTAATTAGAATGCTGTTGCCCATTTGTTCAGTGTCACTAAACCTCTATGAAGCATTTGTCCTTGAACGTTGCCAGCACTAATTTGCATGTAGGAAAAACGAGGATAATTTTCTATCAATTCTTGTTTAGTTTCAAACTACTTGATGCAGAATTCTTGGGAGTGGGGCTGCCGGGGGGCATCTCTACAGTAAAAAAATAAAAAAATAAACCCACATATCAATATACAGAAGCCAATAGAGATATTTTTGTTCATTTTTTATAGGGATTCCCTGGTCCACGTGGAGAGAAGGGTGATGTAGGAGAAAAGGGAGAAAAGGTGACCTCAATGCTATTAACTGTTGTTTGATTACTTAGCTTAGTCCAGTGCTTCTCAATTATTTTCTGTCATGCCCCCCTAGGAAGAAGAAAACATTTTTCGCGCCCCCCGCGCGACTGTAAATAGTATCAATAGCTTGTTATGACAGTGTTTGCCGAGGTCAAACGCGCCCCCCTTTACGGAGCCTCGCGCCCCCCCTGGGGGGCGCACCCCACTATTTGAGAAGCACTGGCTTAGTCAGTTGCTTTCTCTCCCAGGCCTACAATTTGTCCCGTTGAGCTTGACTTTCTGCCTTCTGTGTGCCAAAAGGCCTATCGCTGCTTTGCTAGACAAAGTCATTTTTCAGAATGTGAAACCAAGCTTCCACCCACAGCTAAAAAGATCAGCATATTCCATAATGGGAGAAAGGTTTTCTCCCTCCAAGACTCCTTGCAGTCTGTGTTTGTTTATACTGTAGTTACTGACAAGAGACATTGGAGTAGCACTAGGACAGGAGACCCTGGGCCAGAGTGACAGCTTTTGTAAATCAATGCACTGGTAGGGCTACAAACTTCAATTAAATGTGCTCTGTATTTATACTTTGTAAGCACCTAGCTTTATTGCTGAGAAGATGAAAACTAAGCTAGGAGCACTTTGGACTAATTCTGAGAAAGTTAATTGCATTGGATTCCTACTGCAAGTGATAGCTAAACATTTAATTAAAGCACTTAGTCCTATTGAGACAGCTTTAATATGCTTGTCATTGGATTGCCCTCACATACAATCACTGAATTTTTACTAGAATATGCAGTGTGGAAGCTCTGAAGTACATGCACCTATCCAGCCCTTGCATGGATCTCTCTCTCCAGTTCTTTAGGTTTATTTTCACTGTGAGGCAAACTATGCACTGATACATCCCCCAAATATATACATATAAACGTCTTCTTTTTTAGTTCAGTGGCTGGTATTTAAGACATCCCAGCAGTTGAAAGATTTCCAATGTATTCTCCTTAGGTTTCTGTGAAAATTCAAATGACTTTTGATTCTGAAATAGCAAAAACAAAAAATGACAGGAATTCACATCAAACTACTCAAAACAGAAGTCCAAATTGTCCGTAGGCTGGCTGTATCAGATTGCTAATAAGCAAAGAAAGAAGCTTGCAATAGTAATTATTTCCCAAATTGAAAAGAGGAAAGAATGCCTTTATTGTGGCAGAAGAATACACTGTAGTCTTTGCCCCTGAAGTGGCAGCTGCTTCTAGTCCCAATTCTTATGACCAGGGGTCTCCAACCTTGTCAACTTTAAGACTTGTGGACTTCAACTCCCAGAATCCCTCAGCCAGCAAAGCTGAAGTCCACAAGTCTTAAAGCTGGCAAGGTTAGAGAGCCCTGCTGATGACCATGCATTAGGCATGCATTTTTTTTGCTGGAGAAAGCCTATATTTGTATATTCCTCCTCATCAGCCAGAATGGAAATCCGTGTTCATACAGCCTACATACATTCAATGTTATCTTGAGCCTTTCTTCCTTGACTCATCCATTCCCAAAGCCTACCATAGAAGATAAAGAAGTCATACGACTTTGGATGTGATGTAAAGCAGCATAACTCTTCCTTTTTAGTTGTGTAATTCATAAAAGAGTTGAAAGATCAAACAGAAGTCATTTTGTAGGATAAACAATATTGTAATATTTCATTGGGGTTGGGCAGAAAATGAAACCTAAATTGGGAGATCTGCTTTGAAATAGCCTGATGAGCTTTGTACTGAATAAGCTCTCTTTAGGCTTATTCCCTCCTTTAGTTCATTTTACAAAGTTTTCATGTTTTCCCTGTTGACTGTGTTGGGGAAATCAATTCCCTGGAACAATTTCTAATTAACAGAATTGGGTGAAATATAACAGGGCTGCAGCACCACCTTCTGCAACAATGAAGTATAGCATAGAGAGCAGGGATTAAACTATGTCTGAGAGGAAAAACTAAACTGGCCGCCTTCAGCAGCAGTCTCTTGTCACTTTCTAGAAACTGTATTTAGTCCAACCTTAGCTTGGAAATGTACCTGTTCAATCTTTTTTAATTGTGCTTTCCAAACTGGTTTAGGACAAACAGTAATGCTTCCAAGGTGTAGTATTTTTAGGAATAAAAATAGTACAGCAGGAACATTCAGGGGGGAAAAAATTAAGTGTGGTAAATTTTAATAATAATGGTAGGTTCCATTTCCCCCCCCCCAAGCTATTTTGTGAGTTTCTTCCAATTTACTTTCCTATACAAATGTATGCTTCCATGAGAGATCATAAACATAATTGCAGACCCTATAACTCTATCAAACATACTACTGAAAAAAGACACTTCTTATCATAACTAATAGGCTATTCACACTTCACTTGTACTATGTCACAGATTAGACCAGTGCTTTTCAAACTTTTTCCTTTATTACCCAAAACCGCTTATCAAAAACCGCTTACTGCTTATTTGAAAGTCCTTATTTAAATGTCCCTGTCATGATTGGGTAATGGGTTCATCAGTCATTACCCAAGAAAAAAAAGCACTTTTCTCCAATTTAGGGTAATTTACTCAGGTTTGGAAAGCACTAGATTAGACTCTAAACCCCAGATTGTTGTGTGCCTCCTACCTGTGTGGTTAATTATCGATTCCGTGTAATGTGCAAATATTAAGGCAATTTAGGCAGCCAGAATTTTAACTTAGATGTCAGTAAGCGTATTATGTGATCATAACCGCAGAATCACTTGGTTCAGAGATAATTGGAAGATCTCCAAAATCAGCTTGAGAAAAATAAGATGCATAGAATAACAAAATATTTCTTTG
Source organism: Ahaetulla prasina (assembly GCF_028640845.1). Classification (NCBI taxonomy): domain Eukaryota; kingdom Metazoa; phylum Chordata; class Lepidosauria; order Squamata; family Colubridae; genus Ahaetulla; species Ahaetulla prasina. The sequence goes on along the minus strand of NC_080546.1, from coordinate 28,740,386 downwards.
AAGGCTAAAGTATATTCTTACGTTCAAAGAACAGCTGTTTAAAGAAGAGCTGGTAGAGTTTAGAGAACTAGGATATCAATCCTGAAAGAATAGTATTGCATCATAGTATACAATATCATTACCTGGTGTTTGTTTTATTTGCTGGCTAAGTTAATTGTAAAGAATGCGGGACTGGTTCAGTCAGGTCAAAATTTGTCTTATGAAGTCAATTGTGCCAAAGTGAAAAATAAAATTGCTTTTGAAACTAAATAATTTCCCCTAGATATTCTAGATGCAAATAGGGAATTAATACTTAAACTAAATTTTCCCTTAAAATTTATTAATATGGTGATTCAGTATACTATTTAAAACTTATAAACATTAGATCTAATTCTAACTCTTGTATCAATAAAAATGTTCCACATAATTATTCTCTGTCAAATTCGAAAAGCGTCGGAAACCATAGTTTTGCATAAGCAAAATTAAAAGGCCCAATTTATTTTCTATTTATTGTTCTCTCAAGTTATTCTAATCCATTTTTGTTGGCTCTTCTGATTCATGGTTTGATCAGAATCTACAGTCAGGGTTATTTATTTTCCTTTTCTGAAAACTTTTGTTTTTATGTACTATAACATCTTTATTCATCCATGCCTCCCTTCCAGCTTAAAGTGGCATACAAAGTACTCTTTTGTCTGAGTTTTCCCTGGGCTCAGTAGCCCCATTTGTAACACATATTTGGAGAAATGACTTTTTAATGTAGAACTTAAATTATCGATATTAAAGATAAAGTTTGTCAGGTAGATCTAATCTAAATGAAAATGCAGTGTTTCATAGTTAATTCCTTTGACTCATAGTTTCTGAATTATATCTTCAATTGTTCAGTTACTGCTAAGAGCTCCCCTCACCATTTTAAAGTTCACAATATTTGGCCTCCTGCTGAAACTGATGAATAAATATTAGTTGTAGGATATAATACAGTATATCTCTCCATGAAATTGTGTTTGACACTCATTAGATGTTTTGTCTTACACCATAGTACATTGTGAATTTTGTGCAATTTCACTTTTTAAATATATGTTAGCACAATAATTGGATATGTTAATTTAAAGTGAGGTTCTAATTTTGGAGGGGGATTCATTGAGTGACTTTAAGAATGCACTGCTTTAGGCATTGAAGTGTTAAATATTACATCATTACAAAGCAATTGTTCTAAATATTTATTTTCTGCTGTAAACGGATGCATATTTTTGATTTGAAAATGAGTGACTGTCTATTCCTTCTACACCATCCTAATCTTCTCTGCCTTTCCAGAGGTGCATTTCTCCCTTCTCCTCTTACCTTGTTTCCTTAAAATTCATTTGGTCTTTTTACCCTTTTCCTTGCAAATTAAATCCTTCCTTCAGCTTAGACCTTGACAATCATTCCTTAGTTCTGCAGTACTAACTGTCTTTCTGTTGTATTTCCATTACATTAATATTCTTAATTTGTGTGTGTCTATGTGTTTAAATAGAGTCACTTTTGGTTTTGTTAAGGACTGTGAGCCTGAAACTCATTTACCATTGTAACTGATCAGGTGTGAAAACAATTCTAAATTAGTTTTTGAAGGTGCCTTCCATTGCCTTCTGATAAAGTCATTTTTCTCAGGTAGCTATTCTTGTCTCCAAGTATTGCATTTGTGTGGTGAAATCTGTTTACAGAAATCTCTCAAGTTAAGTCTCAAACTAAACATTGCATATTTTCTTTGAAAGAATGCTTATTTTCAGACCAAAAAAGTTTCTAATTTAGGGACATCAATATTTTAATCCAGGAAGGATGCCAATAAAGGTATATTAGAATATAGAGCTCTAATGTGGAAACGCATCAGAATACTAGATTGAGACACATGGGTCTTCAGAATCCTTTCGCAGGTTTCGACAAGGAATTTGAACCTTATCACTTAATTTTCTTGATTGGCTTCTCCAACCTAATGCCTTTCAGTTGTGTTAAACAGGACTTTATCTTCTATTATGGTTCTAATTGCAGGCTATCAAACTTGTGGCCCATGGGCCAGATCGTCATGCGCTATCGATACCCATGCCCACGTGATGCCATGACTTTGACACCCCTGTATTAGGGGAAAGCTGATCCTTAAAACAAGCCCTTTAACCTGAATATTTTAAAAAGGAATTATCTTAACATGTTTGGTTAAGATCTTAATAGAATTCCTAAAGAAAAAATCAAGTGGTACAACTTGCGACAAACTGAATACATTAAAATTTGTCCCTTTAAGTCCAACTTTTTTTCTTATTGTGAAGCCAACTCTGAGATTCTAACAGTACATCCAGTTTAGAATACTGAGATATAACATTTTTGCAACATTATCAGGGCCATCTGAGAAAGAAACCTCACCACCAGATTGGAAAAAGCTGATCTAGCTCTAAAACGGATGCCTTCAGTGTATATTCAGTGTATATTGAGATGATTCTGAACCGGGATTGTGCCCACATGCACAGATGTAGAGTCTTTGTAAGGATGAGCAATTTGATATATGCAACGAATTTTCTCTTTCCATTGGAAAAAGAGGAAGTCCTTGTGGACAGGATCTTACTATTTAATGCCAGTGATATTGAGAGACACTTTGCTTCTAAAAATATGATCGTGCATATAATAAGCCAAATGTTCTTCCCCATAAGATGTAAATCTATCCGAGGAAAACAGTGATCTTCTTGCAAAAAATCAAGCCCAGGAAAGCAGACTGTCCCAACACAACTGTTAGGAAAAGTATCACAAACCCTTGTTTTTTAAATGACTGGCAAGTTTTTGATGACCCCTTAGGATGAAAAAAATTCTACCTAATTCACAGTTCCAAGTCCTGCTTTAGGATTCAAAGTGCCCATCGTTGTTGCATTAACACAGAAGAGCAATATAACCAAACTGATGCAGTTAATGCTTCTGATCATCATATAACTTATTTTTCTACCTAATGCATCCTGCAAACTAGAACACAGTGGTAAGTGTCCTTTCAGCCCTCCATTGGCTAATAAACAACAACAAAAAACTTTTAAAACAGATCTTTTTGATTCCGTGAAAAAGAATAAAACCTGTGTTTTATCCAAACCATTGTGTCCACAGGGGGAAAAGGGAAAGAAAGGCAAAAAGGGGCCTAAAGGGGAGAAAGGAGAACAGGGTGCCCCTGGATTAGATGCACCTTGTCCATTGGTATGTCTCACTCATCTCTTGGAAATGTCTCCTCTTACAGTAGATAATATAGCAAAATGTCATACTGCAGAGAGGAGCAAGCTCCAGTTTGAGCAAAGTTGTTATTCATTTAAAGACTTAATCCACTTTGAACATAATCATGATCTGGCCTGTTTCCCTGTAAATTATCATTTGAAGTTTTTCAAATTGTAATTAATGGAAGAGTCTTCCATAATTTGTGGTGCAGTGGCTCCTGCGCGACCTCATGTTTGCCACGTAGATCATGTGTTCAGCTACAAATCTAAGAAGGAAAGGACCCACATTCTTCTGTGGTCTTCTTCTGGTCAGCTTGCTCCTCTTTTTTTCTGTTTGCTTGTTCCAGCAAAGTTGATGTCAAAGACATTTCTTAGTAACGTTGCAAGTTAATCTTTACAAACAGGGATTCCGTGGAATTAAGGGGGAAAAAGGGGAGCCAGGCCAGCCTGGTCTGGATGGGCTGGATGCCCCTTGCCAATTGGTACAGTATTGCTCTTTCCTTCCAACCCTGCATGTGATTCCTATATTTCTAATCAGCTGTTTCCAATGTAAAGTTCACAGTAACCAGACTTTACATTATATGTGCCCATACATGCATGTGCATGATCAAAGTGGCCTGCCTTGGTGATGATAACAGTATCCAGAGATCACTCCACCTCTCAACATCAGCAGTATAATCCTGGCAAGTCATATTTACATTGCACAGTGGTTCTGAAATTATCTTACTCCAACATCTGCAGTGAAATGCAATTTTCTATTTAAGATGGTTGTCTTTCTTCCCATCCTTCCCATCACCAATAAAACATGTTCTGTCCTACGTAATATTAATGAAAATGCCCTCTTCGCTGATACAGAATAGGTCCACAGTATCCCATGACTGAATTACTGATATCACACATCACATTAATATTTGCCCTTCCCATAAGTGGGAATTTCATCTGACCTCACTCATAAATGGGTTTTATGATTTTGAATCATAATTATATTTGCATGTTCTTCATTTTCAAAAAAAAATGGCACTGGACTAATAAAGTATATGCTTCCAATAGAAGAGAACTTCCTCGGGGTTAAACTGTGGAGCCCTTTGTGCTCCCTAAGTTTGGTTGTTGCTTGCAGACATTTCATTATCCAATTAGGTAACATCACCATACTAGTGAGTGTCGAGTTAGTTCTCAACTGCCACCAACTGTGACAAGACAGGACAGTATCGGCAAACCGGAAGGGGCACGCGAAAACATCCTGCGAAGAATGCGTGGCCTCGCCGGTTCGTCTTCCGTGTTTCTGTGATCAAACGCGCGCCGGTCAGCTGGCTGTTGCATGCACGGGAGCGGCGTAACCTGGAAGAGTGGCATTCCAGCACACACGCGCAGGCCGCCAGTTGACCTTGACGTGATGGCCAGATATTCGTCGGGTGTGCTTCCATGCCGGTATCCGGGTTTTTGGGTGCTGACTCGCGCATGCGCGATGGATCGCTGCTTTTCCAGGTATCACCGCTCCCGCATGCGCGAAGGCCAGTGGGGCCGCTCGTACCTCATGGGATGGTTTCGAGTGCCACTTCCAACATGCAGGCCGGCACGCGGTAACACCAGAGGTTCGCCATCACAGAGGCCAAACCATACACTTACCAGCACTGATTGTGTAATGAAATGTCTACAAACAAACAACCAAGCTCAGGAACCACCAAGGACTCCAGAGTATATATACCTAAGAGAAGAAGAGTAATTCACATTCAAAGCACATAAATATATAACCAGTGATACTTTTCTGGATATAGCTTCACTGGGAATACATATGTCTCAAGCAAAATAATCTCTCTTACTTGTCTATTGCTGTTAACTTTTTTCACGGTGGGCATGGACAGCCAACCTAGGCAAGGAACTCTTAATGTCCACACATTAATCCTTTGACAACCTCTGGGGTTCTTGTTCCTGATATTCCATTTATTTGCTTTGACTATCATCTGTTCTCATTAAGCAAATGAGGAAATTGAGAACTTGGTTTGCTGTTTGCTTTTGGGCAAGTGTACAGAAGGAAGCTAAAGAGAGTGAGTGAACAAGTGGAAGGTATGATCTGGAGTTAGCATTATCTCCACGCTTGACCTTCTGCTTATCTAATAGATAGGTGACAGGGAGACAGGCTCACTGTGTGCTTAAGGATCAGTGCAAACAGTTCCAAAGAGTGCAGAATTTACCTACAGTAATGGAGGGGAATGATATAATGCATTACAATAGGCAGTTTAACTGGAATGCTCAGTTTAGCTTGTATTCTACGATTTCTGAATTAGATTTATACTTAGTTATGGGACACACCAATTAAAGGTTACATTGAGCCCAAGATTGTTAAGGTTAGGTTATAAATATTCTTACATAAAATTATATAGTTATGTAGGTTATTTTGACAGGAAAATGTTCTTGAATAGATTTACCTGTCTGCTATTCCCATGATCACGCCTACTACAGATTGCAGTGGTATGTTCACTTCAAAATAAGCTTTATAAATCCTTCATAAGGAATTAATGGCCTGCAGCCCAAAGCACTTATTGTCTGTTTCTTAAATGTTTCCAGCATAACAGTCTTTCCTTTGGATCTTAATTTCCCACAATACATACAACAGTCCCCTACTCTTTGTTAGCATGAATTCAAGCACCTACCTATACTAAAATTCTACTTGTTGATCCCTTTCCCTTGTACCAATCTGGCAAACATTTCAATATTATGAAAATATGTTTTTTTAAAAAAAAATAATCATCTACACATTTCTAGAAAATGCCAAAAACATTTTAAAGGGTAGATATATTTGATCTGCATGTTTTGATACTGTGTATATAGTTTAAGCACGATGCTCTAAAAGTGAATGGAAGAGTTTAGTGGATTTTTAAAGCATATCTATAATCTAAATTGTCAGGAAAGTCTTTAAGTATAAAGTCTATGTTTTATTTTGTTTGTCATTGTTTAACAATAACCTATTGTTATATATTAGATTGCAAATAAATAAAGCATGCCTTCATAATTCTTTAAAGTATATTTGACAGTACAGTATTGGTTCTGTCTGGAAATCAATGAAAACTGTCTTCTAAGGCACCTGCTAGCAGTTTTTTGCTTAGCTGTTTTTGATGTTTATTCGAGTTTTTTTCCCCTCTTCTACTCAGTCATGTCCAGTTTTTGGAGATTGCCTGGAGAAGTCCCTGCAGGATTCTTGCAAAGGTTTTTCAGAAATGGTTTACCATTGCTTCCTTCTCAGGGTTGAGAGAAAGTAACTAGTCTTAAGGTCATATGCCTGAGGCAACCCTAGACTCACTCTCTCCTCACTAGAACTCACAGTGCTCCTAGTTTCTAACCTGATGCCATAACCACTACTCCAAGCTGTCTCTATTCAAATTATCGAATTATAAACTAAGGAGGGGAATTTGATCCTAACATTCAAGTAAATGTTTTACAAGACATTGCAAATATGTTCCATTTTCTTAAATACTGTAACATAAAGCCTCTCAATATTTTCAAATTGTGATCCTACTAATCCCACAACCTTCCCAATGAGAAATACATAATTATCAGAATCCAAATTTTTAGATTTAATAGTACCTGATAGCATATTACAGTATCTTATAATTGCAATAACATTTGATCTGTTATCCTTCAGAACAAAAATATGCCATTGTTTGCAATATTGCACAAATACACTATGTTGACTCAACCTGATATAATTGATAGGAATGAAGCCTGTCTATTTAAAATCAGAATACAGTTAAGACAATAGAACTAAACATATTTGAACAAAATTTCTGATTTTAGTCAGAGATAGACACTATAGATTTAACCAATAGCAACTTAAAATTAAGTTACTCAGTCTTACTAACAATATCCAATATTGTTCAAACAACAAAGAGACAAAGTAGTCAACAGGCCCCCTTTTACTTACTACTGAAGCAGACTTTGTAGAGTAGGAAATGGATAATTTTTAGCATTGATAAGAACCTAAACATTTATTTTATAAATGAAAATCCAATCAAATTAACCAGATGCAATAGTCTAATGCTTCTACATTAGCTTAATAATGTCTATCAGCATCTGTTATGGACACTACCTTTTCATAATTTCAGAGAAATTATATTTATTTGGTTTTCCTTCATATACTTTTAATTTCAAACATTGCATATTGAAAATGTGCCATCATGTTTGAGTATAGTTAAATTATATTATTTTGGGAAAGTAATTCCAGTGCATTCCAGACAGAAACGATGCTTGCTTATGGAACATTGTTTTTGTTATTTTATATTTTTCCAAGTCTGTCTAATTTTCTTGAAAAAGACTAACTAATCCTGCTCAAAACCAAAAGATCTATAATATGCTTGGGATTTTAACTGTCATCCATTATCACTATTATATATGGATCAAAGCCATAAATATGTTTGCATGGAATAAGGCATTTGTTAAATGTATGGTGTTCCTCTGAATTGACTTCAACTATTTGTACAGTCGTATGGTTGCAGTTAATTGTTCTTCTGCAAGCATGGGGAATATATGATTATATACATAAGAATTTCAAAAATTGCCATGTACTACATCTGTTATATTGTTTGAATTTTGCTCATTTTCCTAAGTACAACTGAGGCATGAAATGTTGTTAGCGCTGGTGTGGTGTATTATCAACTTTAACAGTATATTTTGATGTTCCTTATTCAAACAGGGGCCAGATGGGTTACCCATGCCTGGTTGCTGGCAAAAGGTGAGATCACTCAAATATCTTATGCTTACCATTTTAATCTCTCAATATTTTATATACATACACCATCAAGCATCAGTGGGCAAAATGACATCTGTCAACCCAAGGAAAGAATGTAAACAAATGAAGAAAAAAGCATTGCTAATATCCCTTTACTAACCAGTTTTCAGTACTGCAGCAGGAAGAATGGGAGAAAAAACCTCTCTTCCTCCTTTAACTCCTATAAACTGAGAGTACTCTGTGGGAAGAACTCCACTTATATATCTCTTTATCCAGCTTATTGTTATTTATATAGTTGAAACATATCTTTGAACAATACTACTAATATTGCTAAAATGTTTTTCTTTGTTTCTTTGCAGTGATGAATCTAACTTTGCAAGCATGAAGTTGTGTATATAATACATCACCTCCAGTATTTATAATTGAAAATGGAAGCATTGGTTTTACAAGTTTGAAATATGTTTACATAGCACTGCTTCTATTTGTTTGTAGTAGTCATGTGTATATATGGCTGCAATCTGGCAAATATAAACTGTGCAATAAATGTACAGAGTCCAAATATTCTGTCTACAGAGCTAATCCCAACAGAGTGATCATTCATAGACATTTGGATTGTTTCTATAGTTTTTCCTTTTTTTACATTTTGGGATTATTTTTTTAACTTTTTTTGGGGTTGCAGTCTTGTTTTATTTGGCTTGTGGACAAGCGTGGAGAAGAAGTGCCATGAATTAGGTTACATTAATTTGTGGCCACAAATGAACTTGATAATAGATTGCTATTGGAATATAATGATTCTGTTGCCATGTTCACCCTCATAAACTCTATCAGTGCTCCATTTCCCCAAACTTGCTTGAGTAAAAGCATGATTTGTGTGCTAAAACAGCTTGTTGTGCTACAATGGTTGCTTGCTGTCATATGCTACAATGGCTGCTCGCTGCCAATTTCACTTGACACATTGAATTGTTCTTTCTGTCATCTCAAGGGAGTCACACCATGGCTTATTGCAAAAAAATGATACGAGGAGATTAAGACAAAGCTCTTGAATTTGGAGGGGACTTTGGTTCCTTCTGACGGTGGATGGCCTTCAGTCTTCTGGGTTATGAAACCATCTTTGTGAAAAAGAAGGATGATACCTGTTCATCAGCCTCTGTTTGCTTGCATTGCTCACAGTCAAGAAGCATGGATTTCCACACATGTTGGATAGTTTTACCAAGAATGAAAGAAGATGAAGATCATGCTTTATGAGTAAGATGATTGAGTTGCAGAGACATCAAGTGGAACATTCAATGATAGGTCTTAGTATCAACTGGTGGACAATGTAATCTTCAAAGACTGCTACAATATGTGTTTCACATGTTGTATCTTCAAGGTGATAGAGGAAGTGCTTTGACAAAAGTCACGATAAAATGCCTTCCTCTCATATAATGAAATGCGGTTGACTTTTCATGGTTTACCATTTGGATTTTAGAAATTCCTGTGCAATGGCATATGCGTGTACGGGCTTGGAGAATATATTTAATTATAATTGATCAATGGTTAAAGCAAATAGCCTCCTTTGCTTTCATGGTTATAAACATTCAAGTTTTGAAGAACAAACATATTTGTGTTTAATTTTTTTCAGCATTTTTTTAGGCTTATATAAGGACTTCTCAAAAAGTAAAGTTTTTTTTAACTTGTTCACCTATTCATTAAAAAAAAATATTCTACATCACTGTTGGGGTTCCAGGACCCAAATAATATGGAATTGGTAGGAACTACAGTATAGGCTACTTCGTATCTCAAATATTTTCATCTTATTATTTTTTAAAACATATTTCATATCTCTGTTTTGAACCATTCTATTTAATATGTTTATATTTAAGCTTATATTCAAATGTATGCTTGTAGGCATTCTAAGAAGCTAATTAATGTTGCTAATTATTTTGCTGGGGGAGGGGAAAATACTGTTATTGTTCATATGTTCATTACATTTAATGAATGTTCTGTAACTTTTTAAAGGTCTGACCAAATAAGAAATTCCATACACTTTCAAAAAAAATCAGTGGGATATTTTAAAATTAGATTAACAAATAAACATCCATTGCTGAAAAATGTCATTTTTATCAGCTTGTAAATGGAATTATATTTATCACCGTACCAAATATTAGTTAAATCTCAGTACTATTGTATACCCTGAGTATCCCTTACTTTCTTTTCTAATTTATTTTTTTGTTTACAGACCATTTGTGCACTGCCCAGAATCCACTAGAGACGGGTGGCCAATAAAATTAAATAATAATTTTTATTGCTTTTTTGGAACTAAGAATATTTTTTTCAATCTTGAAGCTTTCATTTTAATATTTTAGCAAGTTTTTCAGTGCTTCAGTGATAACCTCTCAACAGCAGAAGAAAAAAGATTTAGTGCTCAGGAAATTCAGAGAAATGAATGCCTGCTTTTAATAAATATTTTCTTGTAGTTTTATTATATTTTTATCAAAATTTGTCCTGTCTGCATGGAAAGGTAGAATTAATTTTTTGAAATACAATAATAGGAGAAATTACTCTGTTTATACATATATAATTGTGTACACACACACACACACACAAATACACATATTTCAATATTTTTCATATTTTAACAGATATTTTCTCCATGTAATGCAGATATTTGTTTATAAGATAGAAATCCTTTTCTCTTTTTGCATAGAATATCTCCTCCTCAAACATTTCCCCAAATCTACTCTGAAGAGTCCTCCAATTATCCAGGGGGAAAAATTCTGTCTGTGCAGCTAATGGTAGTAAGAGAAACAATTCTCTCCATTTTTTCTGGTTGATGGATAATGTTGAATTCCATCCATAAGCTTCCTGTATATTAAACTTTGTCATGCATGTAAGATCAGGACCATACATGAACTTACAGTTAAACTGATTTATTACTACTCATTCCTATTGCACAGGAATCTGCTCAACTAATGGTTAGCATTATTTTGTCATTAGATAAGAGTCAACTGAATTCAAAAGGGATTGGATTTAGTCTATTTGTGGATACATAGAAACTATAAGCTGATTCCTCTTTTGACTCTGCCACTCCTTTTCTTACAATCTTTTATGCATTTCTCTGTAATGTAAATTATTTATTACTCTATCTTCTCAAAACCTAATCATTTAATTTTAGATCTGATCAGATATTATTCATACATAAGCAGAATAGAATAGAATAGAGTAGAATAGAATAGAATTCTTTATTGGCCAAGAATGATTGGATACACAAGGAATTTGTCTTGGTGCATATGCTCTCAGTGTACATAAAAGAAAAGATACATTCATTAAGAATCATAAGGTACAACACTTAATGATAGTTATAGGGAAACAGTCAATATAAAACTTAAGGATACCAGGAACAAGGTTACAGTCATATAATCATAAGTGGGAAGAGATGGGTGATAGGAACAATGAGAAGATTAATAGTAATGCAGACTTAATGCCCAAACACTGGGCTGTATGTTCCCAACAGATTGTTTATGAGGATCATTGCAGTCTGAATGGCCCCAGTAAAAATAAACTTAAGTGTTCAGTTGTGCCATTTACAAAGTATTTTTTTAAGTTCTTTTTCCTCCACTTCATAGGAGTTTGCATATAAAATAAAATACCTGGGACTATGAGTGTTCTTTATATTCTCATTAAACATTACCTTTCTTTTTATATTTGTAAAGCTAGTAATAATAGCTCTAAGGATGAGGGAGCAGAATAGTTGGGCTGCATGGAAATATTAAACGTGGCTTTACCCTAGGGCTAAGCATACTAATCAAAAATAGAAAATGGTTGTGGAGACCCCTTCACAAGTCAGGCCTACGACTCCGGTTTGTTTGTTAGTTTATTTTTCAGTTGATATTTAAATGAGTTAATGATAGGATATCAATCACTAAGTTTAGAGTGAAATTGTACACTTTCAAATGTTTATTAATCTGTGTGCAGGTTGATGGAAAGGAATATAGTCTATACAGAAATTAACAATATATGAACTGAGAATATGAGCATGTAGCCATAAATTAACAGAAGCAGCAATTTGTTTTATAACAGCTGTAATTTTCCAGCTATAGCAATCATTGGAATTGTTTGCTGATTGTTTAAAAAAGCACTTGCTGTTTCAGCTATTCATGGGTTAATTCTTATTTATATTAGTTCCATTATATTGAGATCATTGTGATAAATCTACATGATAATCTGACTAGTTAGATTTTGAAGAGAAGTAAAAGGAGATAACACAATGGTGCCTGGTTTCTAAAAATGCCTGTTAAAAACAAAAATGTGCTTAGTCTGGCTATGTAGTTGTTTTCTGAAGACTTGCAGTGCCTTTATGTTGATATTTAAGAATTAGTTTGGTGCTAAAATGTTTTCTATTCTTCTTGCAAAGCTCCTCCAAATAATCATTTACACTAATATATTACAGTTTAAATTGCATTTTTTCTTTTGTTTTTAAACTTGCAAATTTTTATCTTACAATGATATAGATTTTTTGTTGCCTATTTTTGTTTTTATATCCTGACTGGAAACAATATATATTTGTTTACTTCCCATTTCTATCTTTCCTAATTACTTTATCTTTGGAAGTTTTCCCTTCCAGCAACATTTATTGGGTACTGCTTTTCTTAGGTATGAAGAAGTAACATATTTTTGATGAATCTTTCCTGAAATCCCTTAAGGTGTTTCATTTTCAAGTAGACAAAGCGAAGTATTATGTGTAGAAGACATAATATTAAGGATAAAGTATCAGCCATAACTCATAATATCCAAAGCTAAATATTTCCTTTCTTGATTTTATCTCATTGCTAATTTAGAAAAACAGACTAATATATTGCTCTCCAGTATATAAATAAAAAGCATAGAAATATCAATATCAATCTTATCAAATATACCAAAATCTCTCCCAGCAACTTGTTTAATGTATGCAATTAAATAGGAAGACAAGAAGAGAACTATATGTAATATAGTGGACTTGCAGAGATATTCTCTTGTGATGAGGTTAATCACCTCAAGGAAACTTGGCCTATGCTCTGAAGTGATAGTATGTACTCTATTCTTTACTATTTATAAACTTTAAAAGAGAAGCACTGAAAAAGGTAACTTCCTGTTTACCTTTATATGTGTCATTAAAAACTTGAATAATGTTCTCCAGACAGTATTACGTAGAGTGCTGAAAATCTGTTTGAATGCTTCACTTTTGCTGAAATAAAAGTGCCAAAATATTAAGGCACTTTAAGAAATAGGCCAGAAACAATCTAGGAGTCAAGTTGGACATCCCTGATGGCCAGTTGGAATGCCTGGATGGAAGCCTTGTTTTTATAGGGTATTGTTAGCCATAAGAATATGTTATTTGATTTGTTTGTATAACAGAACTGTTTTGTATCATAATTTTAAGTGGAAATGGAATAACAGACATCTTCAGATATATAAGATTATACATTTTTTGCAAGCCTCCTAATTATCATTACTATTTTATTAGGTGATTTTAGCTGTACATCTGTATCTTTTATCTATTAATGATTTAAAATTTTCATACAATAAGCTACACTGTACCTTAGGAAAAAAATGTATTACGAGAAGTTAGAAGGCTCTTTATTCTGGAATTTCAGCTTTTAATATTGCTATTAAGTGCTGAAGGTTTTTTTTCTTACCCTTTTTTCCCCTATATGGTAAAAATCATATAGCAAAAACCCACCAAAACCTTTTGGATCATGGTGGTTTAAAACAACAATAACAACTAACAAATAATTGGTTTATTCATATTGATTTGAATGGTAAATTTGAAATGTTTTTTTTCAGCCTGTCCGAAGGTTGGCTAGATATAGAGAAATGTTTTCTCAATAGAGCTGTCCAAACATAAGACAAAGTTTTCAAAACAATTAAACAATGGACAGGGCCGAACATTTATTTTTTTAAAAATTACTATTGAAAGGCATCTTTCTTTTTCTTTAGAGAACAGGGGCCTTATTCAGTCTTACTATATATGTTTAATGAAGTTAAATGAAACTTCAGCAGTTTCCACAGTTGTATTTGGTACTGGTGATATTTTAAAAACATTTGATTTGGGGGTGAATGTATGTTTGGTTTTTTTTACATATTCTTAACATTGTCTGAGCTTGTCCTGGGCCACTATCTTGAACAAGTGAAATGGAACAAATGAGAATCTTCTCTAATGTTCATACATGTCAATAGATTCGGCTTGTTCATTGTGGATATTATGACATTGTACATGTTGGGAAACTATAATAATTTACAAACTATTTTTAAAGGTGTATGTATCTGGTTTGGGGTTGAGTTGTTTTTGTTTATTTGTTTGCTTGTTTTGGAAAATATTGTATTTTATTTGCTTTTTTACTTTTTTATAATGTATCTGTTATGTGCAGGTATTTCCATATTTCATAATGATACCGGTTAAAAGCAGAAATCTTCCATTTGGGGAAAATTATTCCTGCTTGGAATAAATCATTAATACTGTAAGCCATTTTCATATCACATTCTAGGTATAATATCATAGTAAAAACAATGTGTTTGTTTTTAAGCCACCATTTTTATTTGATATTAATTTTTGTATTGTAGCCTCTGGTTAAGACTTAAAGCAAGACTGAGCTTTATCAAATAGGATGAATCACTTTCTTTAAAAAAAAAACTTTTACTGGTTCTTCTTATGCTTATCAATGTTTTAATTGCTCCTGTTTTAGTTTTGTATTTGGTTTTTGTCCCAACTTTGTGAGAAGTTGAACTTCAGAATTATTTTTACACTATTTATGACTTATTTTCATAATGTAAAAAGTGTGTAATTATTAAACTCTTAATCTTATCTCTGAGATTGGTTTTTCATGTTGTAAACATTATTTGCTTGCCTTTGGTTGTAAAAATATGCAATACTTTTTTTAAAAAAGTTTTCCTGAACTATATTTCATTGGTAGTCTCCTGTGAAATGTATTAATCTGAAAAGTTTTTGACTTAAAACCCATTATGTTTCAAAATACAGGCATAAACCTGACTGTTTTGCCCCTTTCAGTAGGCAATGTAAATAATTATTTGCACTGGATAATGAAGACATAATTCATATAACATTGGGATCAGTGGTGGATTTCAAAATTGTTTACTACTGATTCTGTGGGTGTGGCTTGGTGGGCATGGCTTGGTGAATGTGGCAGGGGAAGGATACAGTAAAATCTCCATTTCCTCCCAATCAGTGGGACTCCAGAGGCAGAGAATAGATGGGGAGGGGCCAGTCAGAGGTGGCATTTACCAGTTCTCCAAACCACTCAAAATTTCTGCTACCGGTTCTCCAGAACTGGTCAGAACCTGCTGAAACCCATCTCTGATTGGGATGATTTTATAAAAGGGCGAATTCACAATGGTTTTAATCATTCAGCTGTGTTGTGAGGTAATCTCAGGAGAAATAATGACTAAAAGAATGTCCTACAAAGTCCTACCAGAATTAGGCCTGATCTAACAGTGGGAGGACAATCCATGCATGTTTCAAGAAATTCTTAGCAGCCAGGTAGATGCCAAATGTACTTCTGATGTATAAATAGCTTCCTCTTACTCCAGGAAATATTAGTTCATGTATTATTGAAGCATTGCAGAAGTTATAAAGAATAGCACTGTCCTCTTTTCATCCAAATAAAAATCACATTTCTGATATTTTACAAGATAAGAAATGCTATTTTAAATACATCCAGTGTTTAATAATACAGCTCAATATTTCCATAATAATTCTCCACAATAAAGTTCTTTATTTTTCACAATCAGGACAAATAAGCAATTCATAACATATCACATGAAGTCTTTTAATGGCTACCTAAAGTAAGGCAGTCCATGAAAGTATGGGTAGAAAAAGGTATGATAGTGGCCATAACTACATGATTGAATCCTGCTTTTTTGCTTTTTTTGACACACATGAAAAGGGGAAACAGTGATTTGAAATGATGATGACTGCTCCAGCTTATCCATATCCTGTAACTGAAATGTGCCTTGAGGAAACAGCATTTCATTATCTGACAGACTTTTTTCTATCCAGGAATATCATGCTACTGTGCCTCAAATAAGCAAGAATGGCTCAGGAATAAAATGTTTTAAAATATTGGCAGTTAATGCTTGCCATAATTTAGATCCAGTCCTTTTAAGTATCTTGCTTGCCTATCCTGATCCTACAATTGGCAGGATTCGGATTGAAATTTGATTTTCTGTTTCATTTAAAGAGGTGAAAGCATTTAATATTTCATAAAATAACCCATACGTTTTAGATAAATCAATGGGAGCAGGAGAATCTGGAATCCACATATCTGTTAGTCTTATCCTAATCCAAATACAACCTTGAATATAGAAAAGAAATATAGAAAATTGAACCACCCAGTTCCCCTTCAAGATGCATATATTGTCTCATAATGTACATATTCTGGATATTATACATAATGCATATATTGATGGATAAGTGCTGATTTAATATGAAGAGGAAAACAAAACAAAAATCAGTTTATACAGCTTTGCAATATAGAATATTCCAATTATTTCTGGATGTTAGGACTTTGTTGTGAGTAGCTTTTTCATTATATTGTCTTCTTGTGTTGAAGAATGACACAGGGGTAGGGGCATGGAGAAAAGAAGAGAAAGAGAAGGAGAATGTGCAGTCTTATTCTACATTATAGATAGTCCTCAATTTACGATCACAATTGAACCCAAAATTTATGTTGTTAAGTGGGATATTTGTTAAGTAAGTTTTGCCCCATTTTATGATCTTTCTTGTCACAATTATTAAATGAATCACTGCAGTTGTTAAGTTAGTAACCCGGTTGTTAAATGGATCTTTTTTCAGTGCTGTTGTAACTCTGAACAGTCATTAAATGAACTTTTGTAAGTCAAAGACTATCTGTATACAACACAAAGCAGAAATGTAGAGGTCTTGCCTGCTCTTCACATCCAGAAAGGTCTAAAACAGGAGTCTCCAACCTTGGCAACTTTACAATTTGTAGATTTTAATTCCTAGAATTCCTCAGCCAGGGCATGCTGGCTGAGGAATTCTAGGAGTTGAAGTCCATAAGTTGTAAAGTTGCCAAGGTTGGAGACCCCTGGTCTAAGATATACTTGGTCATCATGCATACAACTTTCTTAGCTCAGCAGATATGTAGATTGATCTTCTCTATAAATGAGTTGCTTATTTAGAAACTGAGTTGAATTTTAGATAATATAGGATTTATGATAAAATCTCAGCTAAGCATACTAACAAATAGACCACCGCAACAAATAGACGACATGTACGTTGTAGCTATTTGCAAGAATATTGGCTGTTAATGAAAAATATGCATGTGGGAGGTCTTTGAGTCATCTAAGTTAAAACTCTTCCCTTTCCAGACTTACTACCTGCTTATTGTGCTTTATGAACCACATGTGTGATATCTCACCAACAGGTGGCAGATGCTGACAAGGAACGATATAATACTTGTTTATTTTCTGATAAACACAGAAAAAAGTACTTGAACTTGGTTGCTTTTTAGTTACATTAGGATCAGTATCCATATTTGGGAACTAGATTGCCAGTAAGAATAGGAACCCAGATGCTGGCAGTGATTTGCTTGAAATTTTCAGAAAGTTGGAAATTATAAACAGAAAACGATATGCTTGTCTCTTAGAAAGAGTTTGTGTGTGTGTGTGTGTGTGTGTGTGTGTGTGTGTGTGCACGCGTGTGCACACTCCTACAAATCAATTTTTGATTCAGGCAACCATTTAGACAACTTTCTGCTGTTTTTGTGGCAAGATTTCAGAAGTGGTTTGCCATTACCTCCTTCCCAGGCTGAAAGACAATCATTGGCCTAAAGTCATCTAGCTGGCTTTGTACCTTGAATGGAACTAGAACTCCTGATCACCTGGTTTCTAGCCTGGTGTCTTAACCACTACACAGCAGTGGCTCTCTTTTGGGTAATTTAATGAAAAAACTGACTCATTTAAAGTGATATAAACATTCTTTAAAATAATCAGTGATACCTTTCATCTTCTGTAAAAAAAAGACAGAAAATATCTAGCATATACTGGTACCTGTTCCCATGCCAGAGTCAACCAACTTAATCCAACTTCCAAGGAGTCCATTGGCAGTGGGGGGGGAGGGGGGATTTCTGTACCTAGAAAGTTTGGAGCCCTGATATAACTAAGACAAGGCTTTGTGTGATGTACCGAAAAGTCATTTCAATCACTGTAAGCTAGAAAAACAGGAATGACTTGGAAACAGAAAGAACTTAGTTTTGTGAGGTTGTAGTGTGCTAACAAAAATATTATGGTCATGCTAAACAGTCATATCCTTCCAGGTGTTGAATAAATCCAGGGATGTAAGTGGGAAGCTAACAAGAAATGGGCTGTTTCAGTGATACTATCAGCATAATGTCTTATTAACAAATGTCTGTGATCTTTGATGTTTGATTTCCTAACATTCAAATGTAATATGGAAAACTTTCACATGCTCTCGAAGATTCTCTCTTCACATAAGATTGGTTAGTGTTCTGAGGAACCAATATTCTTTTGATTAGGGACAGTGATCAATGGAATGGTTTAGTGGGGAAGTCATGGATCCAAACACAACTTGAGGTTCTTAGGAGAGTAAGGGGGAATTTAAACAATTAATTGCAAGTATGGTAAAATGAGTAAGATGTCATTTTAGAAATAAATAAAATAAATGTTATAAAAGCAATTCTCATCAAATATTTAGAAGTTTTTTCATTTCATCTCAGTTGGGATTGGATTCCTTTTTCTCAGAATGAGACGATTTTATTCTTTTAATCAGGCTTCTTCTATTTGCCTATTACTGGCACACCTTGCTGGGCTCTTGCCCTCAGTTTATTTACTTACAGTATTGTACGCTCTGTACTTGAATCAGGTTGAAAAAGACACACATCAGTGGAAGGAAGATATGAATCTGAAAGCAAATCAAATATCTTTCTTATAGCCTTCGACCTGCCTTTGCAGCAGGAAAAGAGAAATTGTGTGGAACAGCAATTCATTATCAGCGGGGGGGGGAAAACCAATAAGACAATAAGATAACATGTCTAATTAAATGTTGCACAACTGTATGGCTTTATGAAAGTACCTGAATGTAGAGTTAGCATCCCTTAAAAAGAAATAAATGTAAAATGTCTCAGGATGACTCCCAAATTTAGAGATAATTGGGAAGTTCAAAGCATGTCTTGAAGACACCTAA
The DNA here is from genome assembly GCF_028640845.1 of Ahaetulla prasina. NCBI lineage: Eukaryota > Metazoa > Chordata > Lepidosauria > Squamata > Colubridae > Ahaetulla > Ahaetulla prasina. Next base: position 28,721,275 of record NC_080546.1, on the reverse strand, counting down.
AAAAAAGACACCCTATGAGGACATGGGCAAATTGAATCCCTGGATCCCCAAGAATCATTTCTCTGTAAATAAGGAGTCCCTTGAAATCTTCCCACCAGCAGTGCTGAAGGGAGGGCATCAAAGCAGACTCTGGATATATATTTGCTTAGGGTTAGAGTGTATAGATATCCCTTGGTAAAGATCTTGCAGCTGGTAATAGAATTGAGCATTTTGGCAATCCAAATCCTTAATTCTTTTACTATTGATTTGGCCTTTTCTAGATTTAAATGGCCTAAATTCAACAGAGTTGCCAAGATTGCAAAGTTCTTCCATAAAAGGTACAGTACCAGTGAGATTGGTAGCTGTCTGATAACAGCAGAGGTATCAAACCTGCCGGACCAAATGTGATACTGAGTCCTGAAATTAGAATCCTGGCCCAGGACTGAGCCTTAATAATATTTTGGCACCCTTAGTTCAATGTGGCCAAGGCTGATTAATAATCATTAGGAGCGATAGAAAAGGTTGGTGAGAAGGATTAGGATAAGAAAATAGCTCCTTGGTTATTTGTTTTCTGCTTTCCTTTGCTCTTTATGTGTTTGGGTATGGAATATCTGTAAAAGAAGTATTTCATAGACATAATTAAATTGGCAGAGACCCAATATTTGTGAGGTTTTAAAGTGCCTTAAACTTTTGTTGTTGTTGTTGTTGTTGTATACAACTGATACTGCTTATGAATATATTTGTGATATATTTGCTTAACCTGATACTAGATTTATGCAATTAAGTATATCGATTCAAAGACTGTTGAAGGGTAATTTGGGGGTGATATGCTAGGCTGTAAAAACACCTGTCTGAAGGCTTTAGCTGTGAAATCATTGATGGTTGTATTAGTCTACATTATTAACTGTAAGTCTGAGCTATTAAATCATTAGTTAAAGTTAATTAAGTTATCAATGTGTTAAGGAGATATAAAGTTATTTATGTTATTAAAAACATATTACAATAATATGAATTGTCACTAGTCTCTCTGAATTAAGGTGGTAAGGATTAACGGCATAAATAAATTTCATTAGAGAACATTAATACATATTAATCACTGGTCACTGACCTACTAAAGTAGTAATTACTGTCATCAGCATATCCTCATTCTAATCAGTAATCACTGAGTACCTCCTATCACATAGAGGATCTTCACATAGTAGCAAGGTCCAGTTAGCTGGAAATTTCACACTGTAAAAATCAGACGATGACTTAATACATTGCAAAGAGTGGCTAGAAAAATTCAATTCTAGCTGATCTGATTAAAACAATTATTGTGTGGCATATATGCATTATAAGACAAGTGTGTAAATTGAGGTCAGTTTGGAAGAGGAAACAGTATATGCAAAGGACGGGACTTTAAAACATGTTCCACTAAGGCAGGAGTCTGCAAACTTGGCTCTTTTAAGACTTGTGGACTTGAACTCTGGGAGGTGAAATCCACAAGTCTTAAAAGAGCCAAGTTTGCAGACCTCTGCACTAAGGCCAAAACTGGATGAATAACATGGGGTTGAAAAATATTATGTTATCCCAAAATAGCATCCTTTCTTTCTTATAATCTTCTATGGCTGTTAGGAATCTGTCATTCCTTTGTCCTCAAAAGAACCTTAAGGACCAGTGTTCAGTACTGTAGTAATAATACTATTTTTTATTAATTATCAAAGGAAAAAAGGTTGCTGTTTTTGCCAAAAAATCCAAGATATGTAATCCTCCAGTGATACATTGTTAAGAAGATTAAATGTATTAAATATATGGGCACAGAATTCCTGCCTCAGCAAGCCACAACATATTAATGTTCTGGGGTTGTTGTTGTTGTTGTTTTGTTTTTGCCTGCTGCCCTCAAACAACCTGATGTGAAGACATTGGCTCAGCTCTTATATGTTAAGTTAAGAGCTCAGGGGTGGCAAACTTGATTTCATTGAGGGCTGCATCAGGGTTGAGTTTGACCTGGGGGTGTGTGGCCAGGGGGCATGGCCAGCTTGATGTCAGGAGCGCCTATGGTGGCCTAAGTGTTCTCCTAGCGATAACGGGCTCCTGAGCTCCATTTTCGGCTTCCTGCAACCCTCTGCCAGCAAAAATGGAGCTCGGGAGGGCCACACACGGCCCACTATGGCTTGTCCTTTGCTGTTTCCAGGACAGCCCTGGGGGCCAGGCTGGATCTGGCCTCCAGGCCTTGAGTTTGACACCCCTGCAATAGCTCAATTGTTTCTTTCAGAACAATCCAAAGACAAATCCTTGGGACAGTCATTCAAACTGCATATTCAATATGACTTTGAGACTAAAGCTTTGTTAACTCAATTTGGTGACTGGTGTTTGGCTGGTGATCTTTCACCTTTTACTATAGTTTGACTCCTCTCCAGTGGGCAAACCTCCTTTCATAATTCCTGAGCCTAGAAAAAGACAATCGTTGAATTCTATCAAAGGTATCAGTTCACATTCATGATCAATAAATGGACATTTTGTGTTGGAGGTAAGTAGCTAAAATATTGCTTTAGTTGAAGCCATGTCAATATTTCTTCCAGCACTGGCATTTTTATAAAAATACAATCAGATTAAATATGTATAGGCTGAAGAATGTCTATGGAGATTCTCAGTCATCCAGGTAATGGTTGTCCCAAAGGTATTTTTTCAAGCGGCAACTGGACTTTCTTGTTTTTCTTTGAAGACATTTCACTTCTCATCCAAGAAGCTTCTTCAGCTCTGACTGGATGGCGGGGAAGTCAGAGCTGAAGAAGCTTCTTGGATAACAAGTGAAACATCTTCAAAGAAAAATAAGAAAGTCCAGTTGCCTCTTGAAAAAGCACCTTTGTGACATAGGCTGAAGAAGTAGATAAAAGCTATTACTATTTCATATCTGAGAAAAAGCCACTTGTGTTGCTTCAAAAGATAAATAAATACCAACTGGTTAAAAAGAATATCCATATGGTATATTGGATTTTTGATGCCTTGAAAATCAATGCTTTCTAAACCTTTTCAGGGTTTTTTAAAGAAACAAGTAAATGAACATCTGGGATGCCATGGTAGGGGGTTAAATTAGAGGATTTTGAAATCTATTGGACATACCTGACTTGCACAACTAGCTTTCTGGCATCTCTTCAAAGGAATCATAAAAGGCTTATGGCTAGGAAAAATAGGTGTGCGTGATTACCACAAATGGAACACAAAAAATAAGCAAGGTATGTATGATTATCACAAATGAAGCACAAGTGAAAATAAGGGTCAGTCAAACACAACAGGTCTAATCAAAACAAGATCTGTTGTGATACTACTGATCCTGATGTTGATGCTATTATACATCTTGGCACAAATGATCTGTCCAAAAAGGATGTACTTTCTGTGCAGAATGATTTCTGTGCAGTATGAACTTAATAGCATAGGTTGTGGACTTATCTTTTCAGAGGTTTTACCAGTACATAAGGAACAAAAAGGTAAAGGCCAGCGTGTAGTGGAGTTTAATGTGTGGCTAAAGGAGTGGTGTAAAAGGGAAGGCTTTGGTTTTATTAGTCACAATGTCTGCAACTGGTCCAATGAAAAACTGTACAAAAGAGATGGATTGCATCCATCAAAGAAAGGGACTGAGTTACTTAGCAATAAATTCACAGATTTTCTGGATAAACATTTAAACTGAACAGTGGGAACAGAGAATTAATTGATACAGAAAATTTCTGTCCCCAGCAATCGGAAACTAAAAGGGTTATCAGTGCATGTAACATAGATGTCTGTGTGGGTAAGACTATCAGCCCTGCTATCAAGCAAAACCAAGCATTTAACAGTGAGTGCCATACCATGTGCACTAAACCAACAGGTGGCAAGAAAGTAGGGGCAGTCAGGCACAACACAGGTTATGTAGACAGTAAACACAAGGTCAATCCAAATGGACTCAAATGTCTATACACCAATGCACAGAGTATGAGGAATAAACGGTGAATTAGAAATTCAAGTAAATGAGGGCAGATATGATATTGTTGCCATTACGGAAACTTGGTGGGATGAAACTGACAAATGGAACAGCTAGAGGGATATAAATTATTTAAAAGAAATAGACCAAATAAAAGAGGAGATGGAGTTGCACTATATATAAGAAATAACTACATCTCTACAGAAATAGAGCACAACAATGATGAAAATCACCTTGAATGTATTTTGGTCAATATAAAAGGGGTGAAAAACGATATTGCCATAGGTCTATACTATAGGCCACCTAACCAAACAGAGGAAGTAGATGAACTTTTTGCTAGTCAGCTAACTAAGGTATGTAGGAAGCACATCACAGTAGTAATGGGGAATTTTAACTACTCTGACATCAACTGGGAAACAAACTCTGCACCAAGTGGAAGATCCAACAGGTTCCTAACAAACCTAGCAGACAACTTTGTTTCCCAAAAAATAGAGAAGGCAACAAGGGGATCAGCTATACTGGACTTAATTCTCACTAACAGAGATGAAATGATAGAAGGTGTTGAAGCTACAGGAACCTTGGGGGCAAGTGACCATGCGATATTGTAGAACAAAGTCAAACTAGAGTCTTGGACTTTAAGAGAGCTAATTTCAATAAACTTAGAGAGAGCCTGAGAAGGATTTCATGGATGACAATCCTCAGGGGGAAAACAACTCAAGAAGCTTGGGAAATTTTGAAAAGTGAGATTATAAAAGTCCAGACTAGCACAATACCAATGAAGAAGAAAAATAATAGATCTCAAAAGAAACCAGCATGGATGCATAAAGAACTATCTGACAAATTGAAAGACAAAAAGGACAAATATAAAAAGTGGAAAAAGGGGCAAATAACTAAGGCAGAATATCAGCAAATAGCCCGAGCCTGTAAAGATGAAGTGAGGAAAGCTAAGGCTCACAATGAACAAAGGCTAGCGACAAAAGTAAAAAATAACAAAAACTTCTTCCAACATGTTAAAAACAAGAAAAAAGTCAAGGAAACAATTGGCCCATTGCTGGGAGAAAATGGCAAGAAGATGACAAGCAACAGGGAGAAAGCAGATCTACTTAACTCATTTTTTGCATCTGTCTTTACACAAAAGGAAAAAACAATCCAACCTATCAAAAACAGCACTACAAAAAACAGATTAGAAACACAAGTTAAAATAGGGAAGAAAATGGTAAGTGAACACCTGTCTACCCTAGACAAGTTCAAATCACCAGGACCGGATGGATTACACCCCAAGGTTCTAAAGGAACTGGCAGACGTGATCTCAGAACCACTGCACTATATCTTTCAAATATAGATATATATTTGAGCTGCCAGGGACTGGAAAAGAGCTGATGTAGTTCCCATCTTCAAAAAAGGAAAAAAAACAGATCCAGGAAACTACAGACCTATCAGCCTGACCTCAATACCGGGGAAGATTCTGGAAAAGATAATCAAGCAACGAATCACCGAACACCTAGAAGCAAACAAAGTAATAACCAAAAGCCAACATGGGTTTGTCAAAAACAGATCATGCCAGACTAATCTTATCGCATTCTTTGACAAAATGACAGAATAAGTGGATCAGAGGAATGCTGTCGATATAATTTACTTGGACTTCAGTAAAGCATTTGATAAAGTAGACCATAACCTACTACTAGATAAAGTAGAAAAATGTGAGTTAGACAGCAACACCACCAGATGGATTCGTAACTGGCTGACCAACCGCACACAATGTGTAGTCCTCAATGGAACTACATCCACATGGAGGGAAGTATGCAGTGGAGTACCCCAAGGCTCTGTTTTAGGCCCAGTACTCTTCAAGATCTTCATCAATGACTTGGATGAGGGGAGAGATGGGGAACTCATCAAATTTGCAGATGACACCAAGCTGGCAGGAATAGCCAACACTCCAGAAGATAGGCTCAAGTTACAGAAAGATCTTGACAGACTTGAACATTAGGCACTATCTAACAAAATGAAATTCAACAGTGAAAAAAGTAAGGTTCTACATTTAGGCAAAAAAAACAAAATGCACAGGTACCGGATATGTGGTACCTTGCTCAATAGTAGTACTTGTGAGAGGGATCTTGGAGTCCTAGTGGATAACCATTTAGATATGAGCCAGCAGTGTGCAGCAGCTGCTAAGAAAGCCAACACAGTTCTGGGCTGCATAAACAGAGGGATAGAATCAAGATCACGTGAAGTGTTAGTGCCACTTTATAATGCCTTGGTAAGGCCACACTTGGAATATTGCATTCAGTTTTGGTCGCCACAATGTAAAAAAGACGCTGAGACTCTAGAAAGAGTGCAGAGAAGAGCAACAAAGATGATTAGGGGACTGGAGGCTAAAACATATGAAGAACAGTTGCAGGAACTGGGTATTTCTAGTTTAATAAAAAGAAGGACTAGGGGAGACATGAGAGCAGTATTCCAATATCTCAGGGGTTGCCACAAAGAAGAGGGAGTCAGGCTGTTTTCCAAAGCACCTGAGGGTAGAACAAGAAGCAATGGGTGTAAACTGATCAAGGAAAGAAGCAACTTAGAACTAAGGAGAAATTTCCTGACAGTTAGAACAATTAATAAGTGGAACGACTTGCCTGCAGAAGTTGTGAATGCTCCAACACTGGAAATTTTTAAGAAAATGTTGGATAACCATCTGTCTGAGATGGTGTAGGATTTCCTGCCTGGGCAGGGGGTTGGACTAGAAGGCCTCCAAGGTCCCTTCCAACTCTGTTGTTATATTATATTATATTAACAATGTTAAGTAAGCATCAGAATTTCAACTCGTCAGCTACAGGTCCGTGGTATCTCCTGATATCTTTAATGTTTCTCTGGTATCTTAGAAGATCATTTTTCAAAGAATTAAACATGAAGAAGGTGGAATGAACAGAATGTTTGAGTCCTCTCCTTTCTTCCTACTGAATGCTCCATCAATGTGATCCCGCCCCCCCCCGCCCCCGTTGATTTGGGTCCATTGAAATCAATAGGAGGAGGTGAAAAAATAAAAGACTGAAAAAAAATGTAGGAGAATAGAATAGAATAGAATAGAATAGAATAGAATAGAATAGAATAGAATAGAATAGAATAGAATAGAATAGAATTTTATTGGCCAAGTGTGATTGGACACACAAGGAATTTGTCTTGGTGCATATGCTCTCAGTGTACACAAAAGAAAAGATACCTTCATCAATAAGAGTAACTTTTATTGTCACTCTGAATGTAGACTAATCGGCATACATTAAAATGAAATTTCGTTACATACATCTCTCAAAGGGTCACAACCTCCAATATACACTACATAACCATGACAGAATAATAAATAACTAATAACAAACAAATAAATAAATACAAAACTATGCATATACCCACATATTTTATATGACACAGAGAAACAACACAGTCTAGTTCGGTGTACGGAGTATTTTTATGCCTGGAATTAAAACAATCTACTATTTCATCGTTACTGGACCCTCTCCTGAAGCTTCAGCGGGCTGCCCCTTCACAGCGTGGCCAATTCGTGCCAGACCGTCTCCGGCAAGCGGCGTTACTGACGGAGGGATAAATAGGCAGAGAGAATCATTCGCTCTGCACGTGACCGCCGAGGCGAAAACAGCCCTCCTTGCGCTGCCCCTTGGCCCGGCTGTGCGGCTCGGCTGGCCCGGCCTGGCCTGGGGCGAAGGTGGGAGGATCGGGGATGGGCAAGGAAGGTTGGCAGCGGACTGCGGAGGCGGAGTCCGACGCCCAGGCAGGCGCGGGATATAAGGAAGATGTCTCTCGCTGGCAGGGCTGGCACCGAGCGAGTCCCCGACGGCTGCGGAGAGCAGGAGAGCTTTCGGGAGCGGTCAGGAGGATGGAGATGTACAGCAAAGCGGAGACCCTCGAACTGCGGCAGAAGCACATCGGGTGAGCGGAGAGGGCAAAGCCCAGGAGGCTGGGAAGATGGAGCTGGCAAGGGCGGCGGCATTCCCCCATGCAGAGTAGTTGTAGGGTCGTCCTTTTCCGCCCTCCAGTCCGCGGCCGCCCTTTTTCCCGACGGAAAGCCCTCGTCCATCTGAAGATGCCCCTCTTCCCCCTTATAAAGTGACTCGGGTCCGCCCAAGATGGGAATTAGGGCTTCCCGCTGGACGGTTTAGGGTTGTGTGAAGGCAGGGAGGGGTTCAGTCCATTCTTGCCGAGTCAAGCCAGGAGTTGAAGGAGAAGCAATTCAAGACAGAGCCAATACTCAAAACTCAGCCTTCTGCTCTACTGACCGATTAGAATAAAGAAGTGCTGGGATTGAAGTGAAAAGATAAGCAAAAACGAAGATTATTGGAAATACTGATAATATTGCAGGCTTCCTTACTGGGTGAGAGGCATATTTACCTTACCAAAATGACATCTTTTCTGAACCTGTTACTTTCAGAAAGTATTTACAATGGAAAAGGCACACAGCTACCTTGGTTTACAAGCTCCAGTGATTCTTCATTTTATTAGTTTAAAATTTCCCTATAAAAGCCTACAAAACTGAGCTCGGCAGGGCTTCTGTTGCAGCTGCATACATTTGCAAAGAAAAGTTACATAAACTAGGCCGATTGCTTATTGATGATTAATTTTGCATTAAGGGTTGATTTTAGAAACACTTAATTTTGATTGTTCCTACATTTACTAACTTTCAGTGACATTTACACTTGCAATATACTTACTTTTATTTTGTAAAGTGAGTAAGTCCTAAGAATAACAAAAGTACTTTCCTTTTTCATTTAAAGGCACACCTTGAACTATAAAAGTCTATCATCTTCCATCCTAAAATCATCCTTGCTTTCATATCTTGGTTTCCAATGATTTCACTTCTGTAAAAATAGTCACATTAACACCTAAAAGACTAGATCAGTATTGATTTCCCTAAAGTGATAAATATAGTAAGCACACTAAGATGCACGTATCATGAATTGGATTAGATGAGCCAAAGTTAGATGCCAGTGTTGACATGCTGACATATAACCATCGGTTTATATAAGCATCAGCAAGTGTAATTCTTGCATAACCAGCCTGCTGATGTTATGCAAAACCTAAGTTGTTTGCCAAGACAAAAATTCTGTACAAACATAAAGGGTTGTTTCATCAGGGTTTTTGCAAAATACTATTGCAAAAAAAAACAAAAAACCCCAAACTATTTTGTTCTTCCTGGTATATAACCTTCCAAATATAAAAGTAGACAGACTGGTAAGTTATTTAGGTTGGGGTTTTTCCCCCCCTCAATAACAACTGTGTTATTGATTTGTCTCCCAATTTATCCCCCAGATGGAAGGAACCCTTTCATGCATCCCCAGGCACAAATTTAGGACAGGTCAGACAGGAAGTGGGAGGGAGGTTAGTCTCCTTTTTGTAATGTCTTCAAAGGTCTATTGTTTCAAAATAGTTTCTTGGTTAAAACTTGATTTAGGTTCTTAGTTCTGCACTACTGTTAATCTTCTCATCGTTCCCACCACCCATCTCCTTCCACTTATGACTGTATGACTGTAACCTTGTTGCCTGTATCCTTATGATTTATATTGATATTGATTGTTTCCTGATAGTTTATTTGTACCCTATGACTATCATTAAGTGTTGTACCTTATTATTCTTGATGAAGGTATCTTTTCTTTTATGCTACACTGAGAGCATATGCACCAAGACTAATTCCTTCTGCGTCCAATCACACTTGGCCAATAAAAAATTATGTTCTATTCTATTCTGTTAGCTTGGAACAGAGGAACCTGCTCATATGATTTTCAAAATTGTAGGAAACAAGTTCTCAGCTAACAGATTACAGTAGAACTGAGATTCCAATTCAGACACCAATTCCATTAGTATATCAACACTTGCTGTAATCACTTAAGTGTCTTGCAGATTAATGACTGAATTGGCTAAGCTAAACTGAATTGTCATGTTAGCTGTTTTGACCTGGCATGGCCTTTCCTCAAATTCCTCACACTAAACAATGAATGCGCATGCATCATGAACTTCAGCTCTGTTTAATGTATCGCCAAGCACATTAATAGGTCTCAGTGCTAAAGGACCTCTGAAAGTAAAGAATGCAAAGCATTTTTGTGTTTGTGTACATGTGGGCTTAGCAACGCTGTTGAGCTGATCCAAACTAAAACAATTTGATATCATCTCTTACAGGCCGTCATGCAAAGTTTTCTTTGCTAAAGATCCCATTAAGATTGTGCGGGCTCATGGACAATACATGTTCGACGAGAATGGAGAAAAATACTTGGATTGCATTAACAATGTAGCACATGGTAAGAATTAAGGATTCTGCTAATGTCCCAACATCAACTACAATCAAATTACCAAATTGACTCATTCAGCCATGAATAGGTGAGCCAGAAGCTCACGCATTCTACCAGAAATATTTCCATTAATAGACAAAGTACATAAATTTTCATCATCCTTCTTGTCAAGTTTAGAAAAGAAAACTTAAGTAAGGGGGGAAAAAGGACTTCCTCAAAGGTGTGTGTACAGAGGAGCATGGTCCACATCTGTATTTTCCTAGACCAGGAGTGTCAAACTCAATTTTATTGAGGGTAGTATCAGGGTTGTGTTTGACCTTGGGGAGCTGGGGTGTGCATGTGGCCAGGGGTGGTGGCTGGGGGGCGTGGCCAGCTTGACGTCACTTGTTGAGGCTCTGTTTTTGCCGCGATAGCCTCCTGCAGCCTTATGCCAGTAAAAATGGAGCGGGGGGGGGCAGCACACAGCCCGCCTGGGCTCCGTTTTTGCTGGCAGAGTGCTGCAAGAGGCCATCGTGGCCAAAAACGTAGCATAGGCAGGCTACACGCAGCCCTCCTGAGCTCCGTTTTCGCTGGCAGAGGCACAGAAGGCCGGTCTGTTTGCTGTTTCCAGGGAGGCCCCGTGGGCCAGATCTAAGCATGCCACAGGCCGGATCCAGCCCGCAGAGCTTAAGTTTGACATCCCTGTTCTAGACTCACATGGACAGCTATCCTGAGCAAAAAAAATAAAATAAAACTGATACTTTACAGAATCCAATCTGAGTTGGTCACCAGGACCAAAGGTTGAGTTTTCCAAGCTTTTGGGGCTCGTGCTGGAACCCATCCTCAGCGAACTTCTCTGTCTCCAAAATGTGTGCATTGGGCTGTTCTATGTGTTGTATTTATATGGTCAGTTAGGGTGTTGAGGGTCAAACATCCTCATTAACAACCAAAAGCCACACAAAATCAGGCAATAATTGCCTTCATTTTGATACGTGTCTACGGCGATGGGGAAAGCAAACCATTAAGCCAGGACAGAAATAAGTACACTTACACTGTGTTGCTAGAGAGATCCGTGGAATAAGGTTTCCTGTACTTGGTTTCCTTTTTAGTTGGACACAGCCATCCTGATGTAGTCAAGGCTGCAGTGAAACAAATGGAGCTGCTTAATACCAATTCTCGATTCCTGCATGACAATCTGGTCCAGTATGCCCAACGCCTCACAGCTACTCTACCAGAGAAGCTTTCTGTGTGCTACTTTGTGAACTCTGGGTATGTCAGGAGGACTTTTCTGCCAATTCTCTGGATCATAGGAAGAAAAATCTGTTAATAAAGAAAAAAATCTCTTCCTTTCTCCTTCATGTAGTTGAGAGCATATTGGTTTTGAATGACAAATAGTTACTGCTATTTACCATATTTTTCGGAGTATAAGACGCTCCGGACTATAAAACGCACCTACCTTTTTTGGGGAGGAAAACAAGAAAAAAAAATCTGCCTCTGCAATTTGTCTCCTTGCAGCAAACATTCGGTTTCAGCACAGCCTGATTAGCACAAGGGGAAAAAAATCTGCCTCCCAGCAATTTGACTTCTTGCAGCAAACAGCGGAGGTCCATGAGGCAATAGGCAATGGCAATCCCTGCAGCCTGAAATAGCTGATGGTCGGGAGACCGATTCCAGCTGCTTGTACTAATCAGGCTGTGCTGAAACTGAAATGGGTTGTTTGCTGTTTGCTGCAAGGAGGCAAATTGCTAGGAGGCAGAGGCCAAAGGGTGGGGGGCGATGGGTGGGCAGGGCTACATTCAGTGTATAAGACACACCCAAATTTTCACCCTCTTTTAGGGGGGGGAAAGTGTGTCTTATACTCCGAAAAATATGGTATTTAACGCCAGTCCGCTTTTCTTAATAAATCCTGCTTAAGAAACTCTGTGAGAATCATGTTTGGAAATAATTAAATTTATTTTTTGGCAATTGCCAAAGAGCCTTACACAAAGATTTAGTAAGGTTGTCTATTCTATAGGTGTGTGCAAACATGCATGGACAACATTTTGGTTTTAATGCCAAAAGAAAATCCTGTTATATTATGCAACTTTGATTGCAAATCAGGCAGTTGCCCTGCCTTTATCTTGATTGAATCAGATGTAACACAACCAGCAATATTAATGTTTTAATATTGTGTTTATGCTATAAATACACTGCTGCTGTTTTTTTTTCAATTACTATGTTTTGGGCTAAACCCCCTGAATTACTTTTCTAATACTTTTTTTATAGCTCTGAAGCAAATGACCTTGCTCTGCGCCTGGCTCGGCAGTATAGCGGTCACTATGATGTGATAACCCTTGACCAGTAAGTATGCAGTGTGTATAGAGTGTAAAATAATAAATGCTACAAAAAGCTGATTCTATGTTGCCTTGAATTACATAAATGCAGGCATAGATTATGATGAATTTTTGATCAATCTGAGCTGTATACTACCTCAGTCATTTATATGAAATGTGGGAAGAAAAATTGGTTGATCTGTAATTATTCAGTAGAACAATTTTATTTACTTAGCATTAGAATTTGAACTTATACACTGTCCCATAGTGCTTTATAGCCACTCTCTGGCTGTTTTAGAATGTCAGCATTATTTGCATATTGCCCCCAACAATCTGGGTCCTCATATTCCCAATGTCAGAAGGATGAAAAGCTGAGTCAACCTTGCCCCAATCAGAATCAAACTCTAGACTATGGTCAGTTTGCCTGCAATGCTGTACTTAACCACTGTTCCACCAGTTTATTATACTGATGATAAAGGGGACATAGTGGCTCAGTGGCCAAGATGCTGAGCTTGTCAATCGAAAGGTCGGCAGTTCAATGGTTCAAATCCCTAGTGCCGTGTAATGGGGTGAGCTCCCATTACTTGTCCCAGCTTCTGCCAACCTAGCAGTTTAAAAGCACATACAAAAATAGGGACCACCTTTGGTGGGAAGGTAACAGCGTTCCTTGTGCCTTTGGCATTTAGTCATGCCAGCCACATGACCACGGAGACATCTTCAGACAGTGCTGGCTCTTCAGCTTTGAAACGGAGATGAGCATCACTCTGTAGAGCTGGGAATGATTAGCACACATGTGTGAGGGGAACCTTTAACTTTAATATACTGATGATAGTCTGCTTTTCCTCTTGGTGCTGAAATAGATAGATAGATAGGTAGGTAGGTAGGTAGATATAGACAGACAGACAGACAGACTCAGTCCTCAAGTTGGTGTTTACAGTTAGCAATCACAGGTTTTCTTCATGGTCTTCAGCGAGGTCTTTCAGGTATTCCAAAAATGACACACAGAAGTCTCCTTTAATGTTATCCTGAGAACTATTAATGGGCCCAAAGCCCTCTAGTCAACTGCATGTTCATATTGAGACTTGGACCTTAGATTGAGTCTTCCCAATCCAAGTCCAAAACCTTAAAACATTGTTCCTATATTTTGAATCACACTGTACTCATAATTTTTTTCAGCGCCTATCATGGTCACTTGACCTCCTTGATTGATATCAGTCCATATAAATTTAATCAGCTGGGAAAAGAGGCCAAAAAGGAATTTATACATGTGGTGAGTATTATTATATTTCAAGTTTTCTAGGTTCTCCCTATCAACATATTCTTTCTGTCAATTCCTGCACATGCCTATATAGAAGTTGGATCTACTGAGCTAAAATGGGGCAGGCTTTATGCAATCTGTTATTATTTTCATGTAAAAAGCCTTAAAAAGAAAAATCAATACGTATTTGCATATACTTGCATTAAAAGGAATATTTCAAAGATTTGTCTTGCCTTCTAGGCACCTTCCCCAGATATTTACAGAGGAAAGTACAGAGAAGACCATGAAGATCCAGCAGGTGCTTATGCTGATGATGTGAGAAATATTATTGAAAAAGCTCAAAAGAATGGCCGTAAGGTACATTAGCTCTTGAAACTTTTTTTTAAAAAAAGATTTCTCTTGCCTCTTCCCCATCCATCAGTGTTCGTCCTGATTATGACCACTTAACTATCTTACAGAATTGAAATGTCTTTCATTTTTTTTAACAGATTCTGGATTTTAAGGTGTTCCCTATCCCCTTTAATTCATATTTGTGAGTTTTACAAGCACTGTTTTAAATGAGGACTGACGTGGGTTTAATAAATCTGGATTTCCCCTTTCTCTCTTTACCTTCTTGATACCTTTCGTGGCTACGAATAGGAAGTATCCTAGCAAAAGTCTGCTTTCTCTATCCTTGCTGAGCACCAGGGATCTTGTTTAACAAACTAACATAATAATAGCTAAAGATACACAAATGTTCCATCTGTGAATTATAAGCAGTGTTTGAATGGATATCCTTTATTTGAACCCAAGCATGAATTGGAACACATACAGCATGGAACTTGTAGCCAAATTAAAATTCCCATTACATCAGCCCATCCCATCCAGTCAGAAGGGAAGGTATGTTGCATATCCCATCAGTTAAAGAACTGAAAGTGACGGGTTCTGGGAAAAGGGCCTTTTGTACCATTGCATCCCCCCCCCACCTTCCCCGCATTGTGGAATATTCTCCCCACGAAGGTGAAGCAGGTCTCCACTCTCCTGGGCTTCAGAAAAGAAGACAAAACATGACTCTGCGGCCTTGTGTGGGAAAGCCCAGAGAACCCACAGAGTGCTTTGAAAGCCATCTCTTCCTTTTTTAATTAATGTTAACAGTGTTTAATCAACCTGGCCTCTTTCTAAAATTTTAACTTTTATGCACTGTTTTTATATTTGAATATTTTACGGACACTCCTCAGACTTGTATTTAAAATTTCTTCACTAAGGATTTAAAAACAACTCTTTTTCTTTTTCATTTCATTTAGATGAGCAGTTCAAAAATATAAAAAAATAAATGCAGGAAAATAAAAGATTGTTCCATTCTACAAGAAGATTATGCTGAAAGCCTAACAATTTCAGTACATGTCGTCTTTCAGATAATACTGAATTCAGAAAATCAGTATGGTTCAGTGGTGGGTTGCTACCAGTTCACCCCGGATCGGGTGAACCGGTGACAACAGCAGGAGGCTCTTGCCCACCCACCCAGACACTTCTGTGGATGTGCAGAAGCGTTGCGTGTGCAAGCACCCACACGTCCATGAGCAAACCGGTAGTGATGGGTTTTAAAACCTGCCTCTGGTATGGTTCCATGGATGCCCCAGAAATATGTTTTTCATTCCAGTTTACTTCTGATTTTAGAAAAGGGATTCCAGTAAGTCATTATCTGTCTCACTGACTTTCTAGCAAGTTACATAATAATACATTAACTTTGTTTTAATACCTAAAGGAAAACTAAATAGTATATAAGAAAGCTGCCTTCCCTAACCTAGCACTTGCCAAAATTGTTAGATTACAACTCTTGGGAGTCTCAATCATAATTAAAATTGTTTACCATTTTGGCTGAAAAAAGGTGAAATAGAATTTAGAATTAGAAACCACAAAACCTTATCCACCAAACTCAACCAAAATAAATACAAAAGGATAAAAGGATAACAAAACACAATGTAGTGTGATTAGGTTTAAAAGAAAACACTCTGGTTCAGGGGTCTCCAACCTTGGTCCCTTTAAAACTTGTGGACTTCAACTCCCAGAGTTTCTCAGCCAGCTTTGCTGGCTGAGGGACTCTGGGAGTTGAAGTCCACAAGTCTTAAAGGGACCAAGGTTGGAGACCCCTGCTCTGGTTAACTAAAAGTCCAAGTAAGAAAGGCTGAAGACTAGAGCAAATACCAAAGTATCTGATATATACATGAGCAAAAGTTGCTATTTAAAATCAGCAATTACAAATATTTTAAAGTGATTTTAAAGAAGGAATTTCAGAAGAATAGACTTTGTTTATTAACAGGTAATTAATTATGGTACAAAAATCGCCATCACAAAAGGATCAACAAAAGTGAAATCGCAACCATCAGCTGATCAGTGAGTTTTAGACTTCACATGAAGATGACAGTGCTGATTAAATTTCATTTTGGTTATTAATAATTATTGATTTTTTTTGTGGTGATCCAATAAATAGTATACTCACAGTGTTTAACTAAAAAGGGAAAAAGGAAAACAAGCTGAAAATTAAACCAGATAATAATTTAAAGTTAGCTAAATGCATAGAATTAAGGATATGCACTGCTTCAAATTTATTTGGTAAGAAGCACTTTGGAACCTACTGTACTACAAATCTAACACTTATCTGCAATCATGTGCTTAAGGATTGCCTTAATAATTCACAAGGACATACTACATTTTGTACCTAATTCTTCCCAATCAGATCTGAAGCACAGCACAGCTCTTGACAAAAACAAGCTGATAAATAATCATAATAATACTGTTTCCAGGGATGTTTAAAGTCCTAAAAAGTGCTGCATCCTTTTTTAACTTATTTTCTCCAACTACCTTAAAGTCCAGAACTCTATCAGTCTTTAATTCCTTAACCGTTTTTTTTAAAAAAAAACAAAATCTAACAGGTAGTTTCTATTTTCTTCCCTTTGTCTGTTTCTCTCCCTTTTCATATATATCTTTATAGGTTTTGGTGCCGTAGACCTGTGATAACGTTTTACAGACAATGGGGAATCTTCTACTGCCTGGCTGTAGTGTACCTCTTCAAGTCTATGTGTACTTCTTTACACGTTACCGCATGAGCTTCTTTCCAGGAAGACCCTCCTGCCCAGCTACCATGGAACCTACAGATTCTCAGGGAGGGTTGCGCAAAGTGTGGGAGGCAGTCAGTTAAATAGCAAACGTGCGCTGCAGGCAGTTTTGGGGGACAGCAGTGACTTAATGCTGAGGGCAAAAAAACAGAAAGAAAAAAGTAAGCTTCATGTTCTGGTCTACCAAAAGTGCTGATACTGACTCTTGATTTGACATAATGTCTTTGTGTTTGTTTGCGTTGTTTTTATTCCCAGAAACTGAAATTACTTTATCTGTAGGCTTCTTTTTGTCCAGTGGCTCTTTTTTGTGACCTTTCTTTTTAAGTCTTTTCTAAAGCAGGGATGTCCAAAATTTCACTCTGTGGAACATTTAACCCTGGGCCGTATGTTTAGGTACCTTAGCTGAGAAAAAGAAGATGCAACTGTCTATTCCAGTGTGCCATATATGATAAAAGAATGTGCCAAATACTCTTTTTATATTTGAGGATTTGGAATCATGAATCATTAATCAAAATACGGAACCTCATCATTTATTAGATAATCTGGAAGTAAAATCTCTCTGTACTCTCTGTATTCCATCTAAAGTAGATACTTAAATATGTTGGTACACTTTGAAGATCAGTTCAACACTTAAATGTTTTGTGATAATTTAATAATTCAATTGGATGCCTGACCTGGCATTGAAAAATTGGGCATCCCTTACTCATAGTTATGCATACAACTGCCCCAACTCTTTGTTCATTTACTTTTCTTGTTTTGATAGCCTACATTTAATTGTTGGGTCATTTGCAAAAGACTAGGTTGGGGACCATTCTTTCTTCTGTAACACCTTCTTCTGCAACATCTTCTCTGACTTAGATTGCTGCCTTTATTGCTGAATCCATGCAGAGTTGTGGAGGCCAAATAATTCCACCTGCAGGCTATTTCCAGAAAGTGGCACAGTATGTATAGTGCGTGGAATGGCTTAATTGTAGCAGGACAATTAGCAGGAGTTCTCCAATCTTACTATCATACCTTCCTACAATTTTCAATATAGCAATATAGCCAGCATCTAAGAATCCCAATACATATGGAGGGCACCAGATTGGTGAATAGTAATAATTTAATGCCCCATTCTGCCGTGTTTCCCCCAAAATACAACCTTCTCAGAAAGTAAGTCCTAGCTTGATTTTTACATGTGTGCCCAATATAAGTCCTACCCCCAAAATAAGCCCTAATTAAGACCTCGCCCACTCCAGGGTGCACAGGTAAAAATTAAGCTAGGGTGGGAATGGAGTGTGTGGAGCTGCCCTACTACTTACCTTCGGATACTTGCAGCCAGGTCTCACACACCTCTGCCCATTTCTTCTGCCGGCAAGGCTTTCCTGAAGGCCTCTCTAGCCCAGGGGTCTCCAACCTTGACAAATTGAAGACGTGTGGACTTCAACTCCCAGAGTTCCTCAGCCAGCAAATGCAGAGCTCTGTTATTGGGTGCAGAGGCCTTTAGCAAAGTCTTGCAGCCTTGCCGGATGAAGAAGTTCCTAAAGGCTCTGATAGTGAAAAAGAGGCCGGGGGCAACATGTGCAAGTGAGGCGAGTCAGTGGACGACATTCCCCCCCCCCTGAAAATAAGACCTGGTGCCTTTTTTGGTGGCAAAAAATATAAGACAGGGTCTTATTTTCGGGGAAACATGGTACCTATTAAGAAATAGTGGCTTGTGGCTGTAATTTTTGTTCCCTGAAGTAGCAGACAACTTGTAACGAGAAGATTTTGGCAAGTAATTCAGCCCAATAGCAATGATGGTGATTTTTTTTTCCACTGTAATATCTTAGTATGCACTGTTCCCAGTAATGTACACATTTAGAGAAACAGTGTTTGAGAAGAGTTATCATGCCAATGAATATTTCCCTTGTTTTATTTTTAGCATGTAAATTGAAATGAATAGCAGAATAAACATGTATGGAGTAAATAACGCAGAGTGGTTTAGAAAAGCATTCAGACCTGGCCCCCCTATGGATATATTGAGGGGATAGTTTTATGAACGATATACCTGATGATTTTTCTGATCAAAGGTAGCAATTTCAAATTTTTCATTTGATTTGGCCTTTCAATAACTAAAAACCAACAATATGTTGGGCCCCAGGCAATGTTTCAAGTCCACTTAGTTCCTTTCAGGCTCTGGTGACTCACTCTAATAAAGAGTGCAGCATGTATTTTATAACAATAGCAATATTTATAATTCTCAGATCTCAAAGGAGATTTTTAGGAGCTACAGTATGTTTAAAGTTCATATAATTAATCATTTTATCATGTGGACGAAGGTTACAAATCAATGGTTAGAAAGGTCATAATGAGACATCTGAACTTTTTTTTTCCAGATTTGTCCACAAAGCAGGAGGAGTTTTCATAGCAGATGAAGTCCAAGTTGGATTTGGTCGGGTTGGGAAGAATTTCTGGGCATTCCAGCTACAAGGTGAAGACTTTGTGCCTGACATTGTCACTATGGGGAAGCCCATTGGCAATGGCCACCCAATGTCTTGTGTTGTCACAACAAGAGAAATTGCAGAAGCCTTTGGTGCCTCAGGGTTAGAATACTTCAATACTGTGAGTATCACTTTTAGTGTTACTTCTAATCAGACAGTTAAGTTCTGATCATCAGAATACAAATCAAGTTTTTAGTGATATACAGTCTTCCAAAATGGAAACTATAGTACTTACGCTATTAAAATATAAATCAGCCAGCCTGATTTAAAAGGAAGTGGGATATTTAATAAGGCAATTGAGAAGAGGTGGTTTGTGCACCTACTCAATCTGTTACTGAGATGCTAAAGTTTAGCTTTGTACTGTTTCATTCTAATCATCTCTAAATTGGACCACATAATCTTTCAAATAGAGTATTTTGTCAAAAACTCCTCTCCTCTCCAATAGAGAGTTGCCCTTGGTGAAATAAGGTCACATTTAAGGGGAAAGAGATATTTGAAATTGCTGTCCTATACAACTATTAGAATCTCAACTATTCTTGCTTTCAGTTTGGTGGCAACCCAGTATCTTGTGCAATTGGTTTGGCTGTCTTGGATATAATAGAACAGGAAGATCTACAAGGTAATGCCACACACGTTGGAAACTACCTCTTTGGACTACTCGAGGAACAGCAGAAAAAACACTCATTGGTGGGGGATGTCAGGTAAGGTAAAATGTACTTTTAGGTTATTACCATCATAAAAGAAAACCTGTTCATTGGTCAAAAAAACATTACTGTGACATACTGCCCTCAGATCTCTAATACAACTAGGGCTGACCAAAGTAATGCAAACTAAAAAGCTGCTTTAGAAGACTCTGAAGAAAAGGTAGTTCAAGATGCAGCTGCCAAGCTATTTACTGGTTATAGTGAAGATAAAGATATCTAGCCTATGCTGAAAGAATTTTACAATTTCTAGATATAGTTTAGAATGATGATGCTTATCTTCTAAAGGTCAACATAGATTAGAAACCGTGTTTCTGAAGAAGTAACTGTTACCAGTTACCAGTTGGAACTTTTACTTTCTAAGGGAAACAAGGAAACCTTTTTCAAGTTAGCATTTTTACTGAGTTATAAAGTTATATAAAATAGAAAAAACAAAGTAAATAGGAAAGCAGTGGGGAGGGAAAGGGGAAGGAGAAGTGAGGAAAGATAAAAAAGTAAGAAAAAGAAGGGTTGACTTCCGACTCTCTCTGTTACAATAAAATAAGGCATTAACATCAAATCACAACTTTTTGCTTTTACCTGATAGTATAAACAAGCCATTTTTATAAATCTAATCAGTAAATCCCAAAGTCAAAGTTTCATTCTTCTCCACATCAAGCACGAGGTTCAAAAATGGTTTCCATGTGGAAACACAAGTATTTGTGTTCTTTTCTTTAATCAAAATGGTCACTTTTGCCATTTCAGTCATCAATTTCTGCAACCATTAATCCATAATAGGAATCGAAGTATCCTTCCATTTTTGTGCATACAATAGTTTTACAATAGGAAAACTTTTTCAAGGGTGGCTACCCACTGCAAATTTTCTTCTTGTTGGTTAAGGGTAGTGTATACTTAATTAATGTTTGATCACTCTCCAGATATTACATTCTTAAAGATAAACTATACTGGCATTCTTTTCTGTTGCCACCATCTTTGCTGCATGCAGAGAAAGAATAGCCCTGCCTTTGCTCCAAATTCAAAGGAAAGCAGAGAGGTTTGCTATGGAATGAGTTACCTCCTGGGTTACGCCAACTTCCCGACCTCCGTACCTTCAAGCGGGAACTGAAGACTCTGCTATTCAATCAGGCGGGACTAGCCTAAATATTATTTTAATTTGATATTTTAGTTTAACTTAGCTTTAATTGAATTTTAAACTGTATTAATTTATTTATAAATTTATAGTTTAGGGTTTTATATCGGTCGTTTGACCGTTTTAGTTTTAAATTGGCCGGTTAAATATTTCATTTTAAATGTATTTTAAATTTATTGTGTTCCTATGTGTTTTAATAAGGCTGTACACCACCCTGAGTCCTTCGGGAGAAGGGCGGTCTAGAAATCAAATAAATAAATAAATAAATAAATAAATAAATTAATTAATAAAATAATAAATAAATAATAAATAAATAAATAAATAAATAAATAACGGTTGCTTAGAACTAAGTTGGAATTTCCTGACAGTTAGTAGAACTTAGAACTAAGGAGAAATTTCCTGACAGTTAGAACAATTAATAAGTGGACAACTTGCCTGCAGAAGTTGTGAATGCTCCAACACTGGACATTTTTAAGAAGATGTTGGATAACCATTTGTCTGAAGTGGTGTAGGGTTTCCTGCCTGGGCAGGGGGTTGGACTAGAAGACCTCCAAGGTCCCTTCCAACTCTGTTGTTGTTTTTGTGATGATGATGATGGTGGTGATGATGATGATGTCCACTTGGAGGAAGGGGTCAGAAAAGTTAAGGTGCTCTGTGCCATACATGTGAAAAAGAGGCAGGGGTTCAGTTGCATGGTGGTGATTGCCATCTTGACTTTTTTTTTGACCCCTCGCTCCATGGACACCTTTGTAGAAAAGTCTGCCTAGCACTCAGTAGTTTTGCCCGTACAAGCACACACACAGAAAGACAGATACATATAAACACACCCAGCTATCATGAAGTGACCTATTGTTTTATAGTGAAACGTGATTTTCGTGATTTTGTTACATGTCCTTCTTTATGTTTTTAGAGGTGCTGGCTTATTTATTGGTGTGGACCTTGTGAAAGATCAAGTAAGGAGAAAACCAGCTACTGCTGAAGCCCAGCATATCATTTACAAGTAAGTATCTTATCAAAATGTAATGTTAAACTGAAGTAAATGAATTCATACCCAGCAGGTGCTCATTTTTACTGGTTTCCTTACCTTTGCCAAGAAATTTACCAAAATATAGAATGCATTACCTACCTTAGGCAATTGAGGCACCATGGAAGGGAAATTGCTGAATATATTATTGCTGTAAGATGTCTTCTTATCCTTAAGAACCTGTGTCTTCTTGAAAATTCCTGAAAGTCCCATGAATTCTCCTCCTATTATACTTCCAGTAGTATGTATGAATGTATAGCATGTATGTATGTATTCTCAAGCTGTGTCACCACCAAAATGTTGTTAAATTCACCCAGATTAAAAGTAGTTTTAAAGTAATTTCTTAAAATTAAACATCACATATTTTTCTTAGTGTTCAAGAGTAGCTTTTTTGCTTCTGTCTAATTAGGCTGAAAGAAAGGAAGATCCTTCTGAGTGCAGACGGGCCTTACAGAAATGTCTTGAAGTTTAAGCCACCCATGTGCTTCAGCATGGAAGATGCAAAGTTTGTAGTAGATCAAATTGACGAGCTCCTTACAGGTAAAGTATTTAGGTAGAATACTGACTTTGTCTAGGTTTATTTTAAAAGCCACACCACTATATAATAGGAAGAGGTTGGTATGTCATCATTGACCCACAGGAGAAGGAGTGGAGATGGATACAGGCAGTGGCCATAGCTTTGCTCAGTGTAAATAGGAAATCCATAGCTTTTTATCGATGGTTAGATAAGAGAAACAGGCGTTAGCACTTCTAAAATTACAAGAGAAAGAATAATTTTATTATTAGGGTTGATTACTGTAACTTATTAATTTTGATTAGTATTAACAACATGTATTAATATTATGAGGGGAAAAACACTGTTATTATGAGATTACTATTAGAGAATACTATTATTATTACTATGATGTATATTACTCAAAAGAATTGTAGCTATACAACACACTGTCTAATGGATTTTGAACATATTGCTCTTTCTATTTATATTAATAAAAAGGAGGGGAAAAAGGAAATCCATAGCTCCATTCCATGGAGAACCTGGCTAGTCCAAAATACGGGGAAGATAAGACTTGATCCTTAAGACAAACATGTAAATAATTTCATAACCATCTGCATGATCATGGTAGATAGGGTCTTAGATTGTATATAGTCTGATCCAATAAACAAAACTTAATAGCTTTCAGCTCTCAGGTAAGCTCTTTGTGTAATTTAGATCAGCGGTCTTCAACCTTGTCATCTTTAAGTCTGGCGGACTTCAACTCCCAGAATTCCCCAGCCAGAGTTGAAGTCTGTCAGGCTTAAAGTTGCCAAGGTTGGAGACCCCTGATTTAGATAAACTCTTGTTGAAATGTATTCTTTGAACAGAATCCAAAGGGGAATAAAACAACTTTACTGCTTTACAGCTTTGATAAGCTAGGAAGTAGTATTGTTTATGGACTACAAACTCCAATAATTTAATACATTTCATAAATAATTTGAAAAAAGAGCAAATTTAAAGAAGGCATGCATAGATTTGAATTGTTCAACTTGCTGCTTCCAGATACATTGGACTTCAAGCTTAGGAGCCTTATACTAAGTGGAATTGAATTAGGTGATCTTCAAGATTCATGTGTGGAATTGTGTGATCAATTATTTATATTTCTTTACACTCAAAAGAAGTTTTTCATAATGAAATAAATTTATTTTGTGTTCTAGATTTAGAAGAAGCCACTCAAATCAGGACTAAAAGCAGTCTACCTACAAATACTCAGTCTAAAAGAAAAGTAAGTTTGGAAAAAGCAAATTTTGTACTATTACATTGTTTTCTTTCCTACAGTAATACATGTACATTCACTAATAGTGCATCAAATATTTCCAGTCTGTGTCACTTTCTCTTTTGTATTTTCATTAGTCATTCCAATACATTAGTCCATCAGTTCACAAATAAAAATCTACAAAAATATCTTGAAATACTGGATATATTTTCTTGCTTTCTTTTCTCCTCTCAAAAACTCCCATTTTGTAAATATATTTTCCATATAATATGCATTCTGATATATGTTTGTTTGTGTGTGCATGTGTGTGTCTGTAGATGCATACATGTTGTATACATACACACATACAAGAACTACCCTGCAAAATGTGAAGAGATACAAATTCTGAATATCAATATTTTGATCAGCTCATTCATCCAATCAATCAGGCCAAATTGCATTCCTCTCTTGGAACTACATGAGTGAAAAGCAGGAATGAGAAATAGTTCTGGCTGTTCTGAATAAATCAAATATTTGTTGAAGTCAGTATCTGCTTGTTTCTCAATTTACTCATTTCTTTCAGTTGCCTACTTGTGGGAATTCCCAGTTAGAATCCAACAATGAAAACATCAGTCCAATTAATGGAACCATCTGCAGACACGAAAACGGGTTTTCTGGTGAAAGCCATGCAGTGCCTTGTAAAAGAATTAGGACGTGAAACGGAAGGATTTCCTGTGTAGCTGATGGTGTTTAAAGAAAAATGGCTTCAGTCTATTATTTCTTATAATTCATTCTATATGATAGAGAAATATCCATTTTTACCTATGGTCAACATTTGGAGCATCCGGTTTTGCAATACTATTTTATTAGACAAAATTAGTATTGCCTTCTTTGTTTGAGATGCCACAGATATATTTTGACTCACCGTTTGACATTTCAGGGAGCAAATTTAAATATTAATGATGCCTCACATTTTAATGATGAACGTATAGTCCTATGCCTTACAAACATATAACTTGTACAACTCAAAAGTAGTTGAACAAAAGGACGCATGGAAGAATCTGTGATGGTGGGTACATTTTTAAGACTTATGAATCAGATTTGTGAATCAGATGATAGGTTTTGTTGTGTTTGTATTTGTGTATGTATGCAAGAGAAAATAAATTTTGATTCCTTAGGTATACAATATGGAAAATAACATGGCTTATACTCAGTGTTAGATTTGTATTAGTATCATGTAGCATGATAAAACCTCATTAAACTTGACTAAACATTTTGATGTACTGTGACATTTATTGTATTCATTTTAGCAGATGTTTGTCAATTGTTTCATTAATGTTATCAGTATTCTTTATCACTCTAATTGATCATTAGGTAATTTTTAATTCATTTATTTCAAAGAATAAAATTATCTAACCATGGAATCCTTGTGTATTTAAATGAACAATTTGCCATCAATGTGTAATAAATACTTGGTAATGTTACTTTCTTTTTTGGGTTGATCTTTACTCCCATCTCAAACTAGCATAGCTATAAATTAACATGGTTAATGCTTATGGACATCAGCTGCTTGGAATGGGTGAATTATTATTCAAAGTTCAAACCCATATTGCTGTGAATTTTAAATATTCAAGGTAGAGCAACTACCTCAATTTGCACTCATAGCCCAAAATAGGAAAAACAAAGTTTAAATTTAATATGTTTATGAAATTATTTGTGTTCCTTTTTTTCTGAAAAAGGAAGTGAGCTCTTTTATATTTCCTTCTGTTGTTGTTGTTAGTTGCAAAGTTGTGTCTGACCCATCGCAACCCCATGGACAATATTTCTCCAGGCCTTCCTGTCCTCTACCATCCTCTGGAGTTCATTTAAAATGCTCACGCCTACTGCTTCAGTGACTCCATCAAGCCACCTCGTTCTCTATTGTCCCCTTCTTTTTTTGCCCTCAATCTTTTCCAGCTTTGGGCTCTTCTTCAGTGAGTCCTTCCTTCTCATTAGGTGGCCAAAGTATTTGAGTTCCATCTTCAGGATCTGGCCTTTTAAAGAGCAGTCAGGGTTGATTTCCTCTAGGACTGACCGGTTTGATCGCCTTGCAATCCAATGGACTCGCAGGAGTCTTCTCCAGCACCAGAGTTCAAAGGCCTCAATTCTTTGGTGTTCAGTCTTTCTTATGGTCCAACTTTCACAGCCATACATTGCAACTGGGAAAACCATAGCCTTGACTATATGCACTTTTGTTGGCAGGGTGATGTCTCTGCTTTTTAGTACGCTGTCTAGATTTGCCATAGCTTTCCTTCCCAGGAGCAAGCGTCTTTTAATTTCTTGGCTGCCGTCCCCATCTGTTGTGATCTTGGAGCCCAGGAAAATAAAATCCGTCACTACTGACTTTTCTTCTGACTTTATTTCTAATCTATTTTAGTCATTCTGCTGCTGTTGTGACCTAGGCTTAGTGAGTCATTAAAAGACACGAGTAGGCCCAAAACCCTCTTTTATTGCAACAGCTGTGAATTACTTTCATTCACAGCTGAGTCCCAATTAGTTGCAAAAAGTTCTTCGGGATAATCACCAACCTTTATCTCCTTTGAGATAAAGGACCAAAGACCTACTTGGCAAAGTCACACGGAGTCCAAAATCAAACAAAGATGCCAACTGGGAGCAGAATTAACAACATTGCTTTCCTGCAAAGGGCCCACATGCCTTTGCTTCTCTTTTAAGCCTTATGGGAGGGCCAATCATCTCCAGGCCTTACTCCTGAGTTGTCCCTTTTGTTTTAACTGTTTGTGCACACTAGGCGCAGGCTTCTCCTGTTCTTCTGCCTCTTTGCTGTCTGACTCGAGTCTGTGCATCACTCCCAGATGGCCCTGGCCCCATCTCTGCCTCCGATGCAGAGCCCTTGTCCAGGCCTTCCCCTGACTCCAGGATTAGCTCGTGTTCCTCCCCAGCCTCCTCACTGTCCAACTCTGCTGCCAGCTCCACAGGCTGCTGGCGGACCACAACAGCCTCCTATAGACTCATACATTGTGAAGAGTTTCAACCCAGGAAAAGCTTTGTTGTTTTAGTTTCTGATAAACTGTCCACAAACCTGGCTGGCACGTATATTTTTAAATCTTTGTCAGAAGGTTGTATAAATGGAATAAAACAACATTCTCTTCCTTCATGAGATTCTCAGTTCCAATCTTCTCATGAAGGTTCTCATGAAGATAGCCAAACAGGAGAAGAATACCTGAAAAACTGCTGAATATGTTTTCTCAAGATTGTGGGATGCTTGGTGCTCTCTGAGCTTAGGACCCGACAATTCAACCTTGAACTATAAATATTATTTTCTATTTCTCAAGTTTGCCAATATTGGATTTATGGGTTTATCAATAAACCCATAGCAACCAGCTGTATAATGTGAACATAAGAATATAGGGCACCTTCTTGGGAAGCCTTTGAACATTCTAGAAATTTCTGTTACAGATTTCTGAAAGGTACCACATTAGGACACTGGAAACCCTAGTTGTCAGCTGTGAAGCTACCAGGTATGTGTTACAAGATCCAAATTATCACTATATAATAATTAAACAATTACCCTTCAATATCTCTGTGATGCTCTGTTAATATGGTAATCATCTGGATTTTTGCATCCCAGACCTGGTAACCTATTAGCAAAGCATATATTTTTCAGATTCCAGGTATCTATGCTGGCTGGGGAATTCTGGGAGTTGAAGGTCACAAGTCTTAATCTTGCCAAGGAACTTCAGCTTTACAGTAATATTCATTGAATTTGGGGACTTGAAAGAAAACCTTGGAGGGTCCTGTTAGACAAAACAATAAAAATGTTTGGCAAAGGAGTGAAATAATGAATTTGTCTTGAATATGGCTGGACCCCCAAAAGATCAAATAACGTTATCTTTTGTTCATTCTTTCTAAAATGAACCAAATAAAACAAAGAATCTAAAGAATCTTCTTGGATGCTGGTCCAAATCTGTAAAGAAATTGAGCCCAGCAATCAACCCAGGGGTGGCAAGTTCTTGGCTCTATGAACCTTGTACAGAATACGTTGGCAGCATTTTTTGCAATTGATCTGTAAATACTTCACTGTTGAATTTCCAAGTTAGGTAATCAGACGATCCTATCTTTCCACAGGATTGATGTCAGGCCTAAACCACCTTTGTGCTTTGCCCATGAGATTGATTTGTGGAAAACCAGGCATCTCTTTTTGCAATATTACTATCACCCGAAGCCATATACTCATAAGACAAGGACAAGATGGAAACCACGTTTACAATCTTGCAACAGCTGCTTAAAGAACACACAGAAAAGTTAGCCGCATTCCTATATCATTTAATATCTGGATAATGTACTTGAATGAGCACAAGTAAAAAGAGCTTGGGGATTTTTCAGAACACAGCCCTCCCTCAACAGACACCACCTATTTCCTGTCTACTGTGTTGTGCTGTAGACAGGAAATAGGTGCTGTCTCGGATTCCTCCCCCTCTGTTGAGGGAGACCTGTGTTCTGAAAAATCCCCAAGCTCCTTTTACTTGTTCCAAGAAAGTTCCACACCCATTGTAATTCCAAGAAAGTTCCACACCCATTTGCACTCTGACACAGGTGAGCTTGAGGGCACATATAAACCCCCAACTGGCCTCAAGAGCTCTCAGGGAGAGTAGTAACATAAATGAAATATGTGGTCCAGAATAACGTTGCAGGTTCCAATCAGGTTCGGTCACCGGAACCAGAGATTTTGTCTTCTGAGCTTTCAAACTCATCCTGGAGCCCATCTTCAGGGAACTTCTCTCTAGCAGTGTGTGTCAGAACACTGCTAACAACCAGATGACTGCAAAGAAATATGATTCTTCCAACCCCCACCACCATCCTGTTGGAACTAATCCTTCCATAGCTCCCACCGTCCCACCAGAATCCATGGAGCTTCTTGATGAGAAGCAAAACGTTTTCTTCTTCCGCAAGGAAAAAAACCAATCCAGTTGCCTTTTAAAAGAGACAACTAAAATGATGAGATTTTTTTTCAAAGAAAGAGAAATCCTACATCAGTCTAACTACTCCAGGCATCCAATGAAGTGACTGCAACTTGCAAAAACATATGCCTTTTAATTAAAGGGGTTACAGAAGAAAATGCTACTGTATTCCTTCTGACTCCCTTACTTCAAGATTATCCAAGGTCACCATTAGTCTTTGTCACTTTGCCACCGATTAACATTAACATCTGTAGCCAAATAACTACAGGTGGCCTGATACAGAGTCATACAGATGCAGAATAGGGGTCAAAAGCAGAGACAACAAATTTCATTCCAGTTTAGTTTTCTGCTGACTCAAGGCTGGATGGATAACACTTCAACTCAGCAGTAAAGAAAAATCCTTTGACTTGTAGCACCTATAATTAATCTCTCGTTTTGCTATAAATAATAAAAGAAGGATCTGTTTTTCTCTTTCTCTCTGCTCTGCTTCCAATTAGCACTTGAAAAGGAAATGCGGCCAATGTTTTTCCCGGTAAGAATAGTTTTGCATCTTACACTTACCTAATTAAGATTTTATAACATTCCTCCATTGCATCTCACAAAACGTGGTGCTTACATCCATATTTAAATAGTAGACAGTCTGGAAACGTAAGTTCTGTGATATTGAGCTCTTTTTATCGTCTCCTTACATGTCACTACTTCAGTGGTGGGATTCAGGCTGGTATGGGCGAACCGGTAATTAAATTGCTGGCTGGCCCTGCCCCTTCCCGGAGTCCCCATGCGCCCCATTTTGATTCCCAGGTACCATGTTTCCCTGAAAATAAGGCCCTGTCTTATATTTTTTTGAACCCTGAAATAAGTGCTTGGCCTTATTGCCATGCACTCAAAAGGGGATGTCTTATTTTGGGGGGAACAGGGTAAGTGCAGGGAGGCCTCCTAGGCCCAAAATGGGGTGCGGGGTGCAGCACATCCCCCCCATGGTCTGTTTTTGCTCCCGGTGGTGGTGGTGCAGGAGGCCGAGTGCTATCTGTGACACTCCCTAGCCATGCCCACGCCCACCCAGTCTGTCATTAGGGCAGAGAACCGGTTGTTAAATTATTTGAATCCCACCACTGCACTACTTCTTGTGTTGGTGACCTTTTCCCCAAACAAATGAAGCTACTTAAAAGTTACTGGTTTCTTACCTACTGAAATTTATGTCAAAAAGAGAGTTACAAACTCCTTCCTGATGTACAACTTATTGTTTCAAGGAAACTTGCCAGAATTAAAATAAAATTAAAACATATAAATCAACAGCAAATATATAGTATACTAAAAGTTGACATACAGTATATAAAAATAGAAACTTTGAAAGAACATATAAAACTGATAGAGACAGAATTAATAAATTAAAAAACCAAAGTTGAAATTGATTTTACCTCAAGAGGCTCAGTATTTACTTTTTTATTATTTTATCATTCTCAATAAAGCAATGATATTTTTGCCATAACAGGATGGTGTCATTCCTTTTTTTGTGTGTTTTTTTGCAATACAGTATTGTTTTATCTTTGCACATATTCTTCTGATGCATATGATTTGATTAGGAAACCCAGTTTCATCACACACTTTTTGCTGAATTTTAACTTCTTACCCATAATAGCTATTCTTTAACATCTGTGCCACAAGGCAAACTTCATGAGGTTCATTATAACCATCTGTGTAAATATTACAACATGCTGTCTGGTATTACTTAACTCCTTTATAACGAGCAGTTGTCCCCTACACAGCCATAATTTGTCACAGCAACATTCACTTTCTGTCAACCTGTATTTCTCTGAGGCAGAAGGTAACCAGCTTTGCCCAAGAAATCAATACCGGTCATAACTGAAATGAACCTTAATACTTTCCCTATTAAACCAGTAGTTCAATTTCTGACAAGGCACTATAAAGCAGTACCTACTCGCTTGTAGTTTGTAGTTAAAAACTCATCTGCAACAATAAATGTATCGTTGTACATTATATAATAGGAAGGGATCCTGTTATTCCCATTATTGTATAAGAGGAAAAGGGTTGTAGAATGTTGATTGTACTGCGAGTTGTTTGTTGACTGTACAGCTTTTACCTTACTTCAGGACAGAACAAGTTAGTTTGGCAAGAACCAACCCAGAAAAAATTGAATGTTCTTAAACTGCAGCTTCATAGTTTTAGACATATATTGTTCCAGCTCTGGTACATGGATTTTATGCCATCCAACAGTTCCTGCTTTTGTAAATGTCTTGCTAAGAAGAATGAAAAGATTAATATTCCAATGGAGCTCAGCTTGACCCTCTATTCTCTAGTTTCCTACAATAACTATATAATAATAATAATAATAATAATAATAATAATAATAATAATAATAATAATAATAATAATAATAATAATATAATTTTTATACCGCCCTTCTCCCGAAGGACTCAGGGCGGTTAACAGCCAGATAAAATACAGTACAATACAATACAATAAAATCACTATTAAAAAACTTAATATGACTGAAGTGCGGTCCTTGATGAGCATAGAATAGTCTAATAAGAATTTATAGGTGAATGTATTTCTCAACCGGTTGCCAAGCCAAGTATCTGCCAACTGATGAAACCAATATATGAAACAAAAGTAAAAGGCACGCACAAGGCTACTGCCATCAGAATGCAAGAAAGGACTTTGGAAGCTGTGCAGAGTACAAAACAGAAATGGTTTGGTGAAGAAAAAAACCAAGTCAATTATTAATGTAGAAAATATTCCTTGACTAGCTAGATTGGCACAGTTTTTCATTTCAGCAATATTTTTGTTATTAAGGTGGTTCTTTGACACCTGGAGTAAATCTGCAAAAAATAATAATAATCTGCTACAGTGCTAATTTTTTTGAAATCCCCTTTTTCAATATCTATTGATTATTCCATTGATGTAGCCTTAATTACCTTGTTTTATTAATTAGCCTAGTAGAAATACTATATAGAATAGGGGTGTCAAACTCGATGCTTGCGGGCCAGATCTGGCCAGCGAGGCGCTTATATCTGGCCTGTGGGGCCACCCTGGAAACAGCAAAGGACTGGCCCTGATGCTTCTGCCAGCGAAAATGGAGCTTGGGGTGGCTGTGTGCAACTCACAAGCTCAGTTTTCGTGGTAGAGGGTTGCAGGAGGCCATTATGGCTGAGAATGAAGCTCGGGAGCCTATTTTTGCTGGCAGAGTGCTTGGGCCACCATAGGCCCCCCGACATGAGTGACGTTGAGCTGGCCATGCCCCCCTGCGGTCAAACACAACCCTAATGCAGCCCTCAATGAAATTGAGTTTGACACTCCTGATATAGAACATAATGCTTTTGAAATTTGTTAACAAAATAAGCAATGTTTTTTTTTATATGTATCAATCAATGAAACCTTTCACCGACAGTTAGGCTGAAGATTTTCACAATTGAGAAAGGTAGTTCCTTTTTGGCATATGTGCAACCTTGCATGGAATCCTAAATTTTGTGCTTGCTTAAAACTAAGTCAGTTTATATAATTACAAAGATGTAAGCACGAGGCATTGTTCTATGTAAATAAGGTTTCTTTTTAATTAAAATATTATTTGACCAAAATGAAAATAATTAGAATTCTTTGCTATTACAGTACACATATCTTTCTTCCCTACTTTTGAGAAATATTTGTGAAGCAGTATTTTGGAGAACTGTGGATGTTATTAAAATCCTACTAACATATAATATAGCTTGGGTGCTACTCTCCCCCCTCAAATGTGACAAGCAAACACATAAAAGATTCTAAGAAAACCTCTACAGATGAGACACCACTGCAATTGGTGCTTCTTAGAATGTCAGTGCAGGGCATGTGGACAAATGTACAATACAGTCTCATAGTCATTATGTAGGAAAGAATCATGTTCCACAGAAATCTATATAATTTTCTATTTACACATTCTCCATTCAGTACAATTAATGAGCGGAAAGTTTTGTTTGGTCATTCAGCTCATATTATTGGTAAAGCAAATAAGAGTATTAAAAGAACTCCCAATTTTAAACATTTCTGTCAAAACTCTTTAAGCTCTCAGAATGAGTATATACTGCTGCACATTATATCATACCCCACATTATATCATACCCCACATTATATCATACCCCACATTATATCATACCCCATCTTGAGTCTCCAAAGACCTATGCAAGGGTCCTTTTTGTAGACTTTAGTTCAGCATTCAATACCATCATTCCAGACATTCTTCTAACTAAGCTAAACCAGCTACAGGTACCGGAACAGACTTGTAAGTGGATCACAAGCTTCCTAACAAACAGGAAGCAGCAGGTGAAGCTAAGCAAGATCACATCAAATACCTGTACAATTAGCACAGGGGCCCCCCAAGGCTGTGTGCTCTCCCCACTTCTCTTCTCTCTGTATACCAATGACTGCATCTCCAATGATCCATTTGTTAAGCTACTGAAGTTCGCAGATGACACAACAGTGATTGGTCTCATTCGAGACAATGACGAATCCGCATACAGACGAGAGGTCGAACGACTAGCCTTGTGGTGCAACCAAAACAATCTGGAACTGAACACACTCAAAACCGTAGAAATGGTGGTAGACTTTAGGAAAACCCTTCCATACTTCCACCTCTCACAATACTTGACAACACAGTATCAACAGTAGAAACCTTCAAATTTCTGGGTTCTATCATATCGCAAGATCTCAAATGGACAGCTAACATCAAAAACATCATTAAAAAAGGACAACAAAGAATGTTCTTTCTGCGCCAACTCAGTAAGCTCAAACTGCCCAAGGAGCTGCTGATCCAATTCTACAGAGGAATTATTGAGTCTGTCATTTGCACCTCTATAACTGTCTGGTTCGGTTCTGCAACCCAACAAGAAAAACACAGACTTCAGAGGATAATTAGAACTGCAGAAAAAATAATTGCTACCAACCTGCCTTCCATTGAGGACCTGTATACTGCACGAATCAAGAAGAGGGCCGTGAAAATATTTGCAGATCCCTCGCATCCTGGACATAAACTGTTTCAACTCCTACCCTCAAAACGACGCTATAGAGCACTGCACACCAGAACAACTAGACACAAGAACAGTTTTTTCCCCAAGGCCATCACTCTGCTAAACAAATAATTCCCTCAACACTGTCAGACTATTTACTGAATCTGCACTACTATTAATCGTTTCATAGTTCCCATCACCAATCTCTTTCCACTTATGACTGTATGACTATAACTTGTTGCTGGCAATCCTTATGATTTATATTGATATATTGATCATCAATTGTGTTGTAAATGTTGTACCTTGATGAACGTATCTTTTCTTTTATGTACACTGAGAGCATATGCACCAAGACAAATTCCTTGTGTGTCCAATCACACTTGGCCAATAAAATTCTATTCTATTCTATTCTATTCTATTCTATGGACAGGTTGTCCTCCATTATCAACAATGTGTTTTGCAACTGTTCCATGTTACGATGATGCTTAACAGGTGATACTTACAACTAACCCTCAAAGCTCTCATCATCCCAACACCCCCACAGTCATGTGACCATGATTCAGGTACTTGGCAACCAGTTCGCACTTACAACAGCTGCAATGCCACTGGCCCATGGCTCCATGGCCATCATTTGAGTCTTCCCTATCAGTTTTCCCCCAAGCAAGGTCAATGGAGAAGTTGGCAGGAAAGATCCTAAGTCACTCCAGCAAGTCACTCTCTGCTGTCTGGCAGTAGTCCTGCCACGCTCTTAGCATATGCTGCATGTTGGTTGAAGAAAGATATTTTTTAAGTGTTGCCTCTATAAGCC
Organism: Ahaetulla prasina; assembly: GCF_028640845.1. Classification (NCBI taxonomy): domain Eukaryota; kingdom Metazoa; phylum Chordata; class Lepidosauria; order Squamata; family Colubridae; genus Ahaetulla; species Ahaetulla prasina. Next base: position 28,686,625 of record NC_080546.1, on the reverse strand, counting down.
TGCCTGTTTTCTAGATCTACTTTTATGTGGCATGCAAATCCAAAACAGGTTGTAGCATGACACACTAACTCTCATTTTGTCATTCTGAGGGAAAGAACAAACAAACCAACAATTCTTGCAGTTGCCGCTGTTACTAAACCTGGCGTAGGGCAGCCTTAAAATATGTGCAGTAAATTCCAAGATTCAAGTACAGTAGGCAAATAGGCCAGACCCACAAAATTCTTCAAACTCATCCAAGTTTGACTGGTAGAACCCATCTGACCTGCTTGTCCTTTGTAGGTACTCAACAGCAGGTAAAAGTAAATTACATAGTAGCTTCTTATTTCCCACAACAGAAAGGGAAGCTTCTCCGAGTCATGATCTATTTTAGCAGCTTGATGAAGTGCTTTGTGCTTCTCTTCCACTGTAATTTTGTAATGTAAGCTGCTCCCAGTAGTGTTGAGTGTTCAGTCCTTTGACCTTTTGGCTGCTGCTCGGAAAAGCACCCGTTTTTTTCCTGTATGTGATCATCTCAGGTTCAGTTACAATACATTTTCAGCAGCCTAATCTTAAAAGGCGCTGCCTGTTAAGGGTGCTTTCCAATATGGGTAATGGTGAGGGATACTGGACTTTAAAGAACAAAATCAAGAGGCTCACTGGTTCCCACCTGCCATCTGTCAGAAATGATGTAGGGTCTTCTGCTTGGGCGGGGGGTTGGACTAGATGACCTACAAGGTCCCTTCCAACTCTGTTAATCTGTTAATATACAGTATTATGCCACTTCAGGCCAAAGCAGGGCAAATGAGACAGAGTAGTTCAGGTTTAGGAAAGGTAAAAATATGTGGCAAAAAGGCAAGAGGCCTTTAGCTTGCCAAGGAGTACGTTTAAATTTGTGCTCTACAACATGCTTACTCATTATTAATGTTTTATTCAAATACTCCAGTTTTATGGGCCTCATAGCCTGGACCACAACGGCTGCATTCACACAAGATATTAATATAATTTTATGATTCATGAGATTATGCAAACAGAGCCAATGTCAGAGTTTTAAGTAACACCCCCAACAACAAAAGACTCCAAGGCTTGAGTTTCCTCAAAGTTCCTTTTTATTGAAGATGTCATATTGGCACATCTGGGAAAACCCAAATCTGAAAGTTTCCAGGTTTTCCCCACCCAAGTGAAAGTTTTAGTCCCTGCCTGGCACCCTCATGTCCATCACATGGTCCAATCATCCACTGTCCAAACCGGAGACACCTCCCAGTCATCCGACTCCAGGTTCCAGGGCAATGCATCCTTGACTCTCTGAGAAAGGAATGTTATTTTGACTACATATCACCCATACTCTATGCAATCCCCTCTCCCATTTTCCCACAGGAGAAGATGTGCAGGCCTGAAGGCCCAAACGTAAAAGATGGCTTCCAGGTCTGATAGCCAGTATATAGCAGTATTTCTGACTTACTGGCCCTAATATTGCTCAAAATATATTTAAAATTAAAGAGCTGAGTTTTTCTTCAGGTTCTTGGGCTACCATATTATTTGATTCTGAAATATACTTTGTATTTTTCTACTTTGTTTTATTTTACGTTTTTAGTTTTGTTGGTCATTCAGAGTGACTAGATTGAAATGAGTGAACTTATAAATTCAATCAATCCATTCATTTTCAGGAATTAAAATACAACTCTCTCTGTCCCTAAAGACTAGAATAAAAGTATCAAACACCCAAAAGAATGAACTTTTTAAAGGGAACTTCTAATAGTTTCTTCAACACTAAGAGCTTTCCCTTTTCCTCCTTTGGAATCTTGGAAAAAAAGATTCTTTATTCTTGCCCGAATAAAGCAGGAGGATCCTTCTATCACAATCAATTCATATATAGCCTGCTTGATGCTCCCTTTATGGCTGAGCTAATCTCCCTTCCCACACTAAGCCTTATTCTTAATTCCCACTAAATTACTCAATGTAGAAAAACATGAGCTAGTTTGATGTTATCCAATGCTCACCAATGCTCATTTGATCAACAGCATGGGCTGGGCACACCCTTTGCCTGCTAAGCAAGTAGTAAAAGAATTTGCACAAAGTTCTGTGAAAATAGAAAGGGTCACCTCAGGACAAAGCACAAACATGTGGCATCATCATCAGTGGATTGGATGCTGCTGGAGGGTGTGTCTGTGTATTCTTTCTGGTTCCTAGGCAAAAAAGAGCTCAGAGCCACAACAGAGAAATGATTGACTAGCGGTTTTCTTAAAAGAAAGACCCCAGAGGGTTAAAGAAGGTCAGGCATTCCCATGAGTGTGTCCACAAACTGCAAAAGTTAAAGGCAATCAAATAACAATATAAAAAAGAACATTAGTGACTAAATTCAAGAACAGAGAAATGTTCATAAAGAAATCCTTACTGTGTTTTAAATTCAGTTCATATAGCTGGCTTTCAGCTTCCTAGCTGGATCAGAAATGGGAATGATTCAGCTCTGAAATAACAAGTCGGGGTGCTGGGAAACATTAAAAACTTTGACACTTTAAGCATGGGTCAAAAAAGAAATCCGATGTAGTTTGACACTGAAAACATGAGAGTTTATGAAATAGAGATCCCTGACCTCCGGGCCACCCTATTTCATGTTGGTGAGCATTAGAAGCACACATTGATAGAAGTGGAAAAAGAAGTGTACTTGTAACCAATGCAGTGCAACTGATATACCACGGCCCAGCAGGAAAGTCTGATCATGCAGGTGTTCTGGGCGAACAACAGAGAAAGGAGGCCAAGAAAAAGCAAACAGCTCCCCAAACACGACAAACCCTCTGAAGTTAACTCAAAGATTCCTTTATTAGGAGCAGCTCCAGCAAAAAGTTTCTTCTCACCGCAGGTTAACAAGTCTGTCCAGCAGGGAGATGAATAGTTGTCTGCACATCTATTCCTCTCCGCCCCCTGCCTTTTATCCCCAGAGCTAGGGTGGGGCTTTGCTAGCAGCGGTGGCTCTTCCTTCCCAAGGATTGGCCTACAGATTTCCACTGCTCTCCTCTCCTCTGCCTTCTACGCATCCAACGCATCAGGCACTGGACCCAGCTGTTCCTTCTCTTCCTCATCAGCCACCTCCAGACCTGGGGGCTGTTGACTCACTATCTGAGGGCTGACAGCCCAGGCTCCACCTCTGTCTCTCTGTCTGCCAGTTCCACTCCCTCTTCTCCCTCGGAGCTCTCAGATTACCTTGATGTTGACCCTGATTCCCATGCCAACTCCTCCTCTGATTCGGCTGCTGGAGGGGCCAGTGGCCGAGAGGCCGCAACACTTAAATTGTAGTTAGAAGCACTTATGGGGTGCTTCTTATGATCAACACAGTTATTTAGAGACCCAGTCCTGCTATACATGTCTGGAATTAATCAAAACCTGAATAAATCTCAAACCTGAGATTTAAAATATGCCCATCTGATTTTTCTTCAAAAATTAAAACCAATTAAAACAGATTGTAATCCCAACATGCCAAAATCACCAATCCCTCGCCTCTTAAAAATAAAGGTTCAACCCAATCGCTCACCTCTTAAAAATCAACATCAACACATGCACAACGTAACTTTTTAAAAATGGATAAGATTCCTCTTTCTTTTATGATGGTATATATAGAAGAAGGAATTTCAGTGTTTGTAAGTTCTCCAAAACAATATTTGCAACAGTCTCCTCTTTTACACTTCATACAAACCTTTTGTCATTTTTTTTGCAGCTAAGAGGATATTCATAAATAATCTAGCTGTAATAGCTGCAACCTGCATGAGATCCATACAACTGTACTGTTTAAAAGGTCAAGTATTTTGAAGCCCCATATGAAATGGCAAGTCATGTAATCAGTTAAGACAGACATTTATGAAAGCTGATATTTATAACTGACAACTGGTAAGAGCATTTTAACATAACTATATATAAAAACTATGTTAAAATATATGCATCAAATGTAAAATTAAATAGAGCAGATCACTCCATATAAGAGATTCAACACAAGTGTTGAGGATTTATCTCTTTGTCTACAGAAATAGATCTCTCTCTACTCATTAATTGTTCTAAGTGCTTAATATTCATTGGACATTTTAACAAATGAAACAAGAGTTTGAAGAGCAGTAATTAGATACTAGCTTTCTCTAAGCATTTTTGTGATGCAATGGAATAGTCAAAATTGCTAGTCAGCATAGAATTTCAAAGGACACTTGATTGGGGAAAGCAATCTTACCCATATATTTTCTTCCATTATCATTTCCATCATGCTGTACACAATTACTAAGTTCTCCTTCACTTGAAAGTTCCGAAAGTTACAAGAATTTCAAACCATGCAATCTATCTCAGAGAGGCAAATGGCAAACATAGAGATTATGTTAATAAAGCTATTTATAGTTCTAGTTGATAATTTTATGTCTATAATTGCTTATCAAGGAATGATTTCTGTATTTCAGAAAACATTTGTTATTATTAGTTGGATATTTAATAATAATTGTGCATTAAATCTCTCTGCATACATGAGGAAACAAAAAACGTGTAGATTGAGACTTAGTTCATACATGTATAAGCCACTGGTTATTGAACTAACCAGTTGATTGGATTCATGTATACTCTATGTAAAATAAAATAAGCCATATAAAGGTTGTACAATACACTATGACTCCTCACTCCATTGAAAAGAAATGACAGAGAGTTCAATTTATATATCACCTTTATGTCAAGAAGCTGTAAGATAAAAACCATTTTTGACATTTTTTAGATGAAATCTGCTTGACTGGCTGTAGTTTGAAGTTTGAAGAATTGCTTTTTGAAACCATATGTATGTGAATGACTATTGTTATCCATTAAAAAAATAGACATGTGAATTGATACAAAAATAAAATCCATAAATAGTAAACTGTGGGTTAGTTTCATAAAATTCCAAAATCTGGACAGTGTTCATAAGATACATTAAAATTGAATGATTGATTGATTGAATGAATGAGTGAGTGAGTGAGTGAGTGAGTGAATCCATGAATGAATGAATAACTTGCTGCTGAGGTTCTGCCATTTCTTGACTCATGGATTGCTGTTAGAAAAGGAGATGGAAGCTGTGGCCTGGAATGGAAGGATCTAGTTACTGTGACTTACGTTTTCGTAATCAAGTGGTAGAGTGATTATGGTAACTAAACCCATTGCAGTTGGATTACTGCAATGCCCTCTGGATGGGATTGTCTTTGAAGATCACTTGGAAACTGCAGTTAAAAGTGCAGCAGCTCATTTGTTGACTGGCGTTCATCACTGGGCACATCACACAGTGCTGCAGGCCACCCAGTGGTGCTGACAGGCTTCTGCATGCAATTTCATCTACTGAATGGCTTCTCCCATTGGAATTAGCTCAGCAAGTTTGATTTTTTTTTGAGGGGGGGGAATAATTTGCAGCAACTCACTTAGGGGCAAGGTTTGATGGGACTGCTTTTGAGTGACTGCACTGGTTCCTTTGAATGGTTTCTGGGTAGACATCTGGTTGGTCCAATGTTAACACTCTTCTGGAAGCTGCTCATGTTGAGCTTTTCTGGAAGGCATTTGGGCTGTGACCTCATCTACAGCTTGGTTTTTTTAATTTTAATTTTTATATTTATTAACTCATAGACCTTTATTGATATATATTTTGTTCATTACATTGTGTCTTATGTGTCTCACCTACAAATCACTGGAGTCCTTAGGGATTCAGTGGTTAATAATAAGAAGAAACAGTGGACCATTTACTTAGTTGCTGCAAGAAGATCATACATACTGACTAGAATAAGGGTCTCCAACCTTGGCAACTTTAAAACTTGTGGACTTCAACTCCCAGAGTTCCTCATCCAGCTTTGCTGTTGAGGCCCCTGGACTTGAAACAATGACATGACAAACTAGCAAAAACAGTGAATTGGAACACCTGCAAGCAATACCATTTGCCTACAAGGAAGAACTGGTGAAACCACAAAAAATGAAGAAGCTAAAGTGCTCTGGAATTTTAAAATTCAGACAGACAAGGACCTGCCATACAATACTCCAGACTTAACAATTTTCAATAAAAATGTCAAAAAGTTTAGATAGCGAATATCTGGAGTCAACAGAAGAGAAAGAATTTATGTAGAACAGCTTACATCCTGCAATGATATCTTTAACACTATTAGACAACACCTGCCTATCCCAGAATCATGGACAAGACTGTACGTGGATAAAGCATCTGGCCATTTTTCTGTTGGATAACATCAAGCATGGACAAGTTAAAAAGGTGATTAATAAAAACAAATACATCCAAAGAATGAGAAAATTGCTAAAGAAAAAATTGGACTGAGGAAACAGCATCGAAGCCATCAATCTCTGGGCATACCTATGGATACAGTACATTACTGAAACTATTAAATGGACACAAGCTGAACTTTAACTGTAGTTGAAAAAAAGAAAGAAAAGAAGAAAGTATGGAAAATTAATATGGCAATATCAGGAGATAATATATTAGAAGACAAAGAATGGCGAGATCAGTTTGTCAAGATCTGAAAATCAAAATGAAAAGAATATGGCATTAATCAGCTGTGGTGGTTTCTTGGATAGACCTTAGAAAAACTGTGCATTGACAAAAATTTCCATCTGTCAATTACAAAAGCACTGTCAATTACACTGCTTGGATCCATGTATATGCTATACCGATACATTACAACATCCTACATTTTTGTGAAGAATCTGATGTGCAAGGACAAAACCAGCTTAAAAACTGGCAGCTGTGATTTCACACTGTTGTGTATATAATAAACTATCCATTTACATAATCTGTGCAGGCAGTGCCACCTGCTGATGAACTGGTACAATATTTTATTTTATTTCATCTTATATATTATAAGCTTCATTTTAAATAACAAATTGGTAACTCTGAATGCAAACTATACAAAATCCTGTGTGAATTACAAGCCAGGTATTTCCATAAATGCAACTTTTTGAAAACACCTTCTTTGTTTAATGTTCAGATATGATGATCAGCTTCCAGTGGATTCACTAGAAGTGAACAAGAAATCAATCAGCAAATATGCATTTTTATGTTCCAAAGATGGAGCATGAAAAGAATAGAATAGAATAGAATAGAATAGAATAGAATAGAATAGAATAGAATAGAACAGAACAGAATAGAATTTGTGTCTAATGATATAATTTAGAAGCAGTGTGACTGTAATATATGAAAATATGGTATAGTTTTATTATATAAAGGTGCTCTTAAGTTGAACTCAACTTCCAGTGGCTATATTCAGATATATCATGGTAGCCTTCTCATGGAATGTTTTTTTCAACATTTCAATTTAATCAATATCAGTCACTGTCCAAGTACAGGTAGTCCTCAACTTACAATCATTTGTTTAGTGACCGAAGTTACAATAGAACTGATAAAAGTGAGTTATGACAATTTTTCAAACTTCCGACCACTGCAGCATTCCCATGGTCACTTGATCAAAATTTGGATGCTTGGCAACTGGCCTGTATTATGACGGTTGCAGTGTCCCAGCATCGTCACATCCCCTTTTGTGACCTTCTGACCGCAAAGTCAATGGGGAAGCCAGATTCATTTAACAACCGTGTTGCTAACTTAACAGCAGTGATTCACTTAACAACAATGGCAAGACAGATGGTAAAATGGGGCAAAACTCATTTAACAACCGTCTTGCTTAGCAAGGGAAATTTGGGTTCAATTGTGGTAATAAGTCAAGGCCCACTCGTATTAACCAGGATCAACTCTTCTTAGCTTTTGAAACTAGCCAAGATGAGCTAATCTGCCATCTACTGAAGTATGAAGACATGATAGCAGTATTCCAGTATTTGAGGAGCTGCCACAAAGAAGAGGGGCTCCAATTATTCCCCAAAGCACCAGAGGGCAGGACAAGAAACAATGGTTGGAAACTAATCAAAGAGAGAAGCAACCTGGAATTAAAGAGAAACTTCCTAACAGTGAGGACAATTAATCAGTGGAACAACTTGCCTCCAGAAATCATGAGCGCTCCATCAGTGGATGTTTTTAAGAAAAGTCTAGGCCAGTGATGGCTAACCTTTTTGCCATCGTGTGCCAAAAGCCAGGGAAGTGCGGGGCGGTTGTGTGCACGTGTGCCCACACCCATAATTCTATGCACCCCGTCCCCCCACATATGCACGTGCGCCCCACCCACATTCCCCCCCCCCGTTTTTGGCACACAATGGCCTGGTGGGCCTGGTAGGCCTGTTTTCCGCTCTCTGCAGGCTCCAGAGAGTTTCTAGGAGTCTGGGGACGGGGAAACTGGCCTTCCCCACCCCCCAGAGGCCCTCTGGAGGCTGGAAATGGCCCATTTGGCAACTTCCAGTGGGCCCAGAAGGCCCAAAAATCAGCTGGCCGGCATGCGCATGCCCACCGGAGTTGAGCTTGCATGCCCATCGATATGGCTATGCATGCCACCTGTGGCACACATGCCATAGGTTCGCCATCACGGGTCTAGGCAATGACTTATCAAATTTGGTATAGGTTCTCCTGCTTGAGCAGGGGGTTGGACTAGAAGACCTCCAAGGTCCCTTTCAGCTTATTCTATTCTATTCTATTCTATTCTATTCTATTCTATTCTATTCTATTCTATTCTATTCTATTCTATTCTATTCTTCTTTTCTATTGTCATGGTGTATTGCCTGGACTAGTGATTAAGATGCTGGACTGGTAATAGGAAATCAAGTTCTATTCCTGCTTCAGACATAGAAGCCAATGGGATTGTTTCACAGCAGTCCCTTTCTCTTAGCATTAGGAGGAAAACAATAGTCAACTACTCCTGAAATTGTTGTCTGAAAGTTGCATGAACTTTCCCATATAAACATAAGGAACCAAAGCCAACTGAAAGACATTTGTTAAAAAAATCCCAGAACATAAATATAAAATGCAGAGAAATTTTAATAAAAATAAAAATGTTTTCAAGCAAATGAAAAATTATTAAACAAGAAACAGAGTGAATAAGGAAAATGAAAGTCAACAGCAGCAATGTTGTAAGTAGTATTTTAGAGATTTGTATGGAAATAGTAGAGTTAGGTCAAACAATGGTACTACAGCAAATGTTAGGTTTGTATCCAAGAAAAAATGGATGAAAAGGAAGTCATAAATTGACATGAGGATGCTGAAAAATGGTTAGATTTCCCAGGTAAATTTTATAATTCAATAAATATTAACTTTTTATTTATTTATTTATTTTATTTAATCATATTTATATACCGCCCTACCTCCCGAAGGACTCAGGGCGGTTTACAGGCATTTAAAAACATATAAATACAGTATAAAAACAGTTAAAAAACTTATTCAAAAAGCCCGTTAATTAAAACATCCAATTAAAACCCAATTAAAACCAAATTTAAAATCTAGCTCAGTCCTGCACAATTAAATAAGTATGTTTTAAGCCCGCGGCGGAAGGTCCGAAGGTCCGGAAGCTGACGGAGTCCGGGGGGTAGTTCGTTCCAAAGGGTGGGAGCCCCCACAGAGAAGGCTTTTCCCCTGGGCGTCGCCAGACGACATTGCCTCGCTGACGGCACCCTGAGGAGACCCTCTCTATGAGAGCGCACGGGTCGGTGGGAGGTATTCGGTAGCAGTAGGCGGTCCCAGAATAACCCGCCCAATGCCATGGAGCGCTTTAAAGGTGGTCACCAAAACCTTGAAGCGCACCCGGAAGGCCACAGGCAGCCAGTGCAGCCTGCGCAGGATGGGTGTTATGCGGGAGCCACGAGGGGCTCCATCTATCACCCGCGCAGCCGCATTCTGGACTAACTGTAGCCTCCGGATGCCCTTCAAGGGGAGCCCCATGTAGAGAGCATTGCAGTAATCCAGGCGAGACGTCACGAGTGCGTGAGTGACCGTGCATAGGGCATCCCGGTCCAGAAAGGGGCGCAACTGGCGTACCAGGCGAACCTGGTAGAACGCTCTCCTGGAGACAGCCGTCAAATGATCTTCTAGAGACAGCCGTTCATCCAGGAGGACGCCTAAGTTGCGAACCCTTTCCATCGGGGCCAATGACTCGCCACCGATGGTCAGCCGCGGATTTAGCTGACTGTACCGGGATGCCGGCATCCACAGCCACTCTAAATATTATTTGATGTTGAACTAGTTGCACTACTCTCTGCACCCAAACTATTCAGTGTTTATATGTACTATCATCTGCTTTGACCCATGTGCCATTTGCTTCTCTTCTTGGGTTCACATAATAAAGCCCCAAGTATTCACAATCTGGTAACACATCAGAACTGCCCTAAGAATATATAGGGCTGCCATTTAAGAGTTTGAATTTGCAAACTGGTACTCAGTTAATAATTTAAAGTTAAGCAAGGAACATTACTTTTGACTCTATCTTGAAGTTTGTTTGGGCTGATTTTAAAAGTCGTAAAATGTATGTATTTAAAAGTCCTGCTTAAAAATCTGTCAGCTAAAATGTCCCCTTATTTTCTGGGATTAGAGAAAGTGACTTTTAGACAGGTTTATTTTCCAAGCTTACTGCTTGGCTCCAAGATGTTTTGTTACCAAACTAGCTAACATCTTCTGGAGTTTTTTGGTTGAAATGTCTTGTTCATTTATAGTGACTTTATAGCTTTGGAATTGCACCCCAATAGTGTTCTTTTAAAATAGTCATCAGGAGTCTACTTTTATTTCATTAATCATTTATTATGGACTTTTATGCTTTTACTTGATTTTGATTTTTTGAAATGTAAGCTGTTTTATGTGTTTAAAGGGGAATCTCATAAATATGCTCCATATTCACTGCTCCAGTATCTTTGAGCATACTTTTTTAACTTATTACTACTCAAATTTAGATGACAAATCCAAATTTTAAAATGTTTTCCTTTGCTTCTTTTCCACTGTTCCCTTTTTTAATTTAATTAGCTGTCACTTCAGTGATAGCTATTACTTTTAACTTTATAGTCATGCCTGCTTTATTCTTATCTATACGTGGCCCTAGTTTGAATATTACATCTGAAATAATGCAAACGTTTCTGGAACTACCTAAAGCCACAGATTCACTACATGGCTTCATAAACACTTCTCCTCTTCTATAAAAATGAGAATATTACTAAAAACCACATCTCTACTATGAAATGTAAAAAAAAACTTAGGAAAGCACAAGACTATTAGAAATGTAAAAGAGCACTAAATATGTACAATATACACAGTGTTTTAATAGAAAAATGTTTAATGTTTTCAAAAATTTTAAAGAAACAATTACTATCATACAATTCAGGGTTTTATTTTGCATATGTTTAGATTCATCTACTAACATGGATGTCAGTGTAATCTTTTCTTCATAACACAACACAGATACAAATCCATGTGCAGAAACAGTTATTTTTCAGTGCCTTTGCAAGTGGCTAGAAGACTGTATTACCTGGAATATTTTAAAGCACCAATTGCCAGTAATGCTAAGAGGGAGGTGAAACCCTCAGGCAGGCATTCTCCACGATCCACCAACTCTCCTCTCTTTCATATCTTGTAAGTACTTGATCTGCTCTGTCCTCTGGGTTGGCTTATCCACAGGTGAACACAAAACTAGTTGCTTTTCTGATCGAGCTCCTAAACATACAGTGGCAATCACTGAGTTGTTTTTTATAAATATGGAAAAAGTTAATGTTACCTTCACATTTTCAAAATAGGGTCTCTCACAAGGAGATAGACCAAGCCAAGGTATTACAAGAAAGTATAGAATTATTACTCTGAGGTTGACCATGAAGGACAGGGAACAGGATTGTAGTTGTGAGTCTATTGTACCGACATAATACACTTAGGCCTGATAACACGAGAATGTTCCTTTTTTAAATACTGAAGAAAAATGGGGACACGTTTGCTAAACTAACTGCCTGCAACAAATCATGTTTATAGAAGGAGAAAATGAGAAAACAATCCTTTGACTAGTCTACTCATTCTCTCTCTCTCTTGTGGCTTTAGATAGGAATGATGGGGCTATGTATTTTTGCTATCCATTCTTCTTCCTAATGAGAAGGAAATACAATCTTCCATCTGCAGCAATCAGAAAAGGCATTAACCCATCAAGTAGCCCCTAGAAGACAAAGAAAATTTTGAATGGAAATGTGAAATAAAAGTAATGCTATTTTAGTTCACAGTTGAATCCATTAAATAATGCTAAATTCTTATTCTATCAGTACCAGTAATCAGAGGTAGAACATTTGAAGGACCACAAAGCCATTCTTGATCAAGACAGAAATAATTTAGAAGGATAAAAAAAGTCAGATGCAAGATGTACTTCTGTTAAAGGAATTGCAGAAGACTCTCCTTGCATCATGTAATGACTACATGGTCATATATTGTAGTCCATATGTAGTAGGCTTTAAAGCAAATTAACCACCAATTACATGTGTTTTGTTGGATGTTACTTCAATTATTAAATTGAAAACCTTTACTAACCATAATCTTATTCTTAATTTGAAAATTTTTAATCCAGGAATAACACTGAATTATCTTAAAGTACTATGAAGTACTAGATAGCATTTCAAAATATTTAATTCCTTTATCACTATTAATAGTTTATTTCTCCAACTGACTTCTACAATTTCATGAATGTAATAATCTCCAATCCTACCAAATAAATATACACAAATAGACTCGTGTTTGCTTACGTTTCTCCAAATAAGATGTCTTTAAAAAATAATCTGAAATAATTTATGTCCAAGTTTTATTCTTTTTGTGTGCTAATTTAAATTTTGGTTTAAACAAATGTTACGAATGAGGGAGAAAAGAATCCGAGGGGAAAAAAAATGACTTACGGTAATTTCATTCGCATAAAGACTCTCGCCATGAAGAAACTCAACAAGACGCTCACAAATCCAATAAAAAGTAGCAGAAATCTATTCAGCTTTGGGATATTTGGTGCATTGGAACGATCCAGTATTATGAAACCAAGTCCACCCATTGTGAAGAGAAAACTTGACGCGAGCCCTTCCATAATGTATTGTCCATTTACTCTGCATATAAAATGAGTAAATGATTAACATTAGAAGGGTCCAGAAATTTACGTGGGATTTATACATGCAGGAATTTTATACCAATAGATCCCATTATCATCTAATTCAGGGTAGGCAAAAGAACAATGTTCACTTGCAGGGAAACGCGTCTTTTGTACTGATCTATTAGGGAATTAATGGCATTAAAACAAGGTGAGAAATCTGCTGAAAGAGCTGGGATAGGTGTCAGTTTTAAACAATTATTATTTAAGGTAAAGGTTCCCCTTACACATATGTGCTAGTCGTTTCCGACTCTAGGGGGCGGTGCTCAACTTTGTTTCAAGGCTGAAGAGCCAAAGCTGTCCGAAGACGTCTCCATGGTCATGTGGCCAGCATGACTCAACGCCAAAGGCGCACAGAACGCTGTTACCTTCCCACCAAAGGTGGTCCCTATTTTTCTACTTGCATTTTTTACGTGCTTTCAAACTGCTAGGTTGGCAGAAGCTGGGACAAGTAACAGGCGCTGACCCTGTTACGCAGAACTAGGGATTCGAACCACTGAACATTTATTATTTGGAGAGAATCTATTCCACCAATTTGAAGTGGACCACAAAATTAAGAGTCCAAATTTACTTCTCAACATTTTTGGAAACTGCCATCGCACACATTTAATATATCTACTTCAGCCACCATAGTCCAGTGGCTGCTACCCTCATTTTCTTTTGTTATTAAAAAAAAAGTGATGAAAACAGAAAAAGAAAGAAAAGAAACTAAGGTAAAGCCAGAAATAGGAGCAAAAACAATCCATACACCATAAATCCAAATAAAAAGAGCAATAAAACAAACCAGGGAAAATAAAGAACGTAATAAGCAGTTAACATAGACTTTATAATGCATTGGGAAGGGGGGGGGGAAAGGTCTCCAGGCAGACTAAAAAAGGAATGTACAAAATTCTTCAGTCTTGGCTGGACTGTTCTGAAGAATTCTGGATTGTTCTACTTTGTTGTGCTGTTTTCTTTGGACCATGCTGTTCCAGGGATGGGGACTTAGAAATATTTTGAAGGAAATCATCCAGAAGTGGCTCAAAGTGTTCCGAATACAACATTTTTAACAAAAGGTCAGATCACCCCTGGAACACTTTGAGCTGCTTCTACTTTGAGAATTTACGTCAAAATTGCCCAATTTTCCCCACTCCCCCTTCCCCTGAATAGTATGATCTGGAGGAAATCCAGAAGGAAATGAAATCTGCCAGAACACACTGGAACAATATCCTCCCAGATTAACCGATTTTGCGCATCCGTACCAAAATAATAACAATAATAATAATAATGAAAATATACTACTAATATCCTTCTTTCTTGTAGACAAGAGATTTGACACTATAATAATTTTGCAATGTAGCATTTTAATATTTTGATATACTTTTAATGTTAATTACATCTTACCTGTATGCCAAGAATGCCACAGGCCGTTGATGTCCATGTTCATCAGTCATTGAACCAACACTAGGAGGTTCTACAATCACATCATAAATTATTCCTACAAAGGAAAAAAAATATTTATAAAGAAAAATAATTAAAAAGAATTCTTCCAAAAAGTTCACAAGTCTGTCATTCTCTTGCTAATAGTTACATAGTAGTTCTTAAAGTTCAAAACTATCACTTTTGCCTGTCCTCAGGTTCTAATGCTGCAATATATATATAGAAACATACCCACCACGTAGGTTTTATTGGTTAGCCGCTTTTCAAATTTCCTTCAGCCACTTTTTAGCAGTAAAATTTACTTCTCTCCTAGAAAGTCCTTTGATTTACTTTATAGACCCAGAGGGATTGAAACTTTCTTAGTTCAAGATCAGTTAGAAATGGCTGATATTCACCTTCAGTACCGTGTTTCCCCAAAAATAAGACCCTGTCTTATATTTTTCTGAACCCTGAAATAAAGTGCTTGGCCTTATTGCCATGCACTCAAAAGCCCGATTGGGCTTATTATCAGGGGATGTCTTATTTTCAGGGAAACAGGGTAAGTCCACCTTCTGACTAATGGAGTTTGGGATCTCTAAATAATTTTCAAATTATTAAATTTTCATTTTACTATATTTTTAACACAGAGAACAGAAGTACTTAAATATATGTATTCAAACATTTTAAAAATGTAACAAAATTCAATGTGGCAAAATTAAGCAAGCAAGCACTTAAATGAAAACACGGAACCTTGCCATTAATTTTCTTTTAGGCTTATAATGACCCTTTTATATCTGTTGCCTATTCCCTGCTCTATCCATCAGCAAATCTGATTATATAGAACAGACTTTTTCAGACTTGGGCTGCAAAAATATAGAAAAATACTAGAATACAACTAAGAGGTAAAAGGTTTTTTCCTCCCCATCTCTTCCAAGTTGTCTGCAATTCTGCAGCACAGACATGCCAACCCAAGTGCAAAGCCTCAATTTGTTCCCTCCAAGACAAAGAGGGTTTGTATAGATAGAATGTTCTGGATAAGTTAACAATACACTAACTAAAGAACAATACAGTAACAATATCTCCTGTTATAGGGAATTCTTCTGGCTCAGCCACCCTTATTCCTTTTCTGAGCTGTGCCTTCTAGTCAGACTAGACTCTAGCAACTGCCTCCAAGTGGCCTCAAGGACTCTCTAAAAGGAATGCAAATGACCAGCTGTCTGCAAAGAATATAAATCCTTCTATTCCCCACCATCCAGTTAGAGCTGAAGAAGCTTCTTGGATGAGAAGCGAAATGTCTTCGAAGAAAAAACAAAGTCCAGTTGCCTCCTGAAAAAGCACCTTTGGGACAACCATGACCTGGATGACTAAGAATCTCTACAGACTTTTAGCTGTGCAATTCTGGATGAACACCCTTGGAATGTTGTAGGAGTAGGAATGGATTTCCAGAAGGAAAAAATTGCAGACTATAGGAACCGGAAGCACTACTCAGGTGACCCTGAGGACACAGATAAACCTCTTGTGCTTCAATGGCCATCTTAAAACCCCCTTGTACTTCAAGTGCTTCAGTGGCTCTCTTAAAAATGCAAATGACCAGCTGTCTGCAAGGAATATAAATCTTTCCATTCCTCACCATCCTGTCAGAGCTGAAGAAGCTTCTTGGATGAGAAGTGAAATGTCTTGAAAGAAAAAACAAAGCCTAGTTGCCTCCTGAAAAAGCAACTTTGCGATTTCTAGGAGACAGGCTTTCAGCTGTTTCTTAAACTTGTGGCTTCCGAGCTGCAAAACCCCTGGTCTATAAGGGTCTTCAGCATCCGTTACGATTCGCTCGCTCTCTTCCTCTCTGCCATCATCCTTTCCCTTTTTTGCGGTACATAAAAGTTTGCAGGAGAGCCATGAGGCCTTGGTGACTTTGGGGTCAAACACTCTCAAGCCTAAGAAATCTTGCCAAGAAAACTCTTAAGGACTTTTGTCTATGGGAGATCCTCAGTTATTCAGTTATTGCCTTGGAGGAAACAAATTGAGGCTTTACATGGCATGGGCTGGCATGTCTGTGCCGCAGAACTGCAGACAATTAGGGATGTCAAGAAAGAGATGAAGGGGGGGGGGGGAAATATTCCTCCATTTGGAATTTTATCTGTGTGGTCACCTTTGGGACAACCATGACCTGGATGACTGGGAATCTCGACAGCAGGGCTCTCCAAACGTGGCAGCTTTAAGACTTGTGGACTTCAGCTCCCAGAATTCTCCAGCCAGCCTAGCTGGCTGGAGAATTCTGGGAGTTGAAGTCCACAAGTCTTAAAGCTGCCACGTTTGAAGACCTCTGCTCTACAGACTTGTCACCTGGACAGACTTTTCAAGGGAACATCGGAGTGCTTCTCGCATGCATCAGTACATTAGGAGCGGACAGGGGCAGAAGGGTGTGTAAGGGTCGAGCGGGGGGAAGGAAAAAGGGAAAGGGGGTCCCCGGTGTGACGGGGTCGGCGCTCCCGGTGGGTATTCGGGCGTCGCCCTCGTCGTCCCTTCCTCCCATCTCCCCCCATAGTCCAGCCTGGTTGGGAGGCGGCTCCTGAACCCCTTCACCTGGGGCGGGGGCGTGATTGGACCCTTTGCGCCCTATCCCGGCGGCTTCAGCCCTTCGCTTTTCTCTGGAATTACCTCCCGTGATGAGGAAGTAAGAAACCACCACTAGCGCGTAGACCGTCATGGCCGAGGGCATGTGCACCCAGCTCGGCTTCTTCAATTTAATGTTGGGGCATTCCAGCACCAAAAACGGCACTCGGTAGAGGGTCTCCATAGCGATCCCAGCTCCAGCCTCGCCGTTCTCGTAGCCGCTTGCCTTCCTGCCCACCGAGTTCGGTTACTGGGCTGGCCTATCGCGGCCACCGTAAGCACTGTAACAGACCTGCCGAAAAGTAACGTCCTGGAAGGGAAACATACACAAACGCTGTAGCTGTGAGCTACTAAAGAAGCGAAGCGAAGCGAATAAAAATGATGGGCGAAAAAGGGCAGTTTTTAATGATAGGTTACTGGTAGAAAAGTTTTACCAGGAGGCATTTTATTGTGATGAACGCCGTTTAACCCGATATTAATCTTCCAGGACCTTAACATGCTTGACGTGGTCATTTAATGAATAAACGTGGCCCTGGCAGAAGCAGATGACGTAAAAGCCGCGCCCACAATCAAAATGGGACCAGCCAATGGTATAGCTACGTGTATTTATCCTAAAAGGTGGTTTGAAAAGATGCCGCTCCGGCCGGAGAGTGCAATTCTGTGCGAGCGGCAATGAGGTTTATTTCAATTAGACAATTGTAGTTATAATTCCTCACAGAAATTGCGCTTATGCTCAGCTATGCTTTCGCTAGAAACTTCTATTATTTTTCTTAATTTGTCCGTTTTCCTTCAGCAGAATATGCTAAGCCTTAATTAAATATGGAGATGTAACGTTCTTTTAAGCCTGAGATGAGATTCTGGATGTATGAAGATTTTGTAGTTCCAACGTTAATTCAGCTCTTTTCTCACCCAATTTCCCTTGGCTCTCCTCTACCCTCTCACCCGAGAATTATGGATCTCTTAAAACCCTATTATTTTGTGTCGGTTCCCTAATGGTTGACTGAAAGATTTGGAACTTATTTGCTGAATAAATGTCCAGAATCGCCTTGAGACACAGAAAAGTGGTTCAAGTTTTAGAAGTGCCTAGCAGCTAAAAACCTAGGAGTTGTGCTTTATTTTAAATCCTTGATTTTGCAGCCCTTGATTTTTAGAATTCTAAGTTCTGGTTTTCATTAGCAGTAGCCACCATTTTAGCATTACTTTCCATTTCATTCATGCCACTTAGCCTAATCATTTACACACAAAATGAAATGGTAGTTATAAAATGAGAATTTATATGCAGTATTTTTACTCTGAATTTACCTTTGATAGATACTATTACCAGGGGTTCCTCACATCATGTGACACTTTCATTTGGTTCTGTGGTTTAGGATGTAAACTGAGCCATTGTGATTTGCCTAACATAGCACACATATGAACTCAGTCTATGGATACAATGCTGTAATCCCAACATAGGACTTTGCAGTTCAGTTATATTAGCCTGTCTCTTCTGCAAACACTAATAGCTCAGACTAAGAAAAAATTCAATTCACAAACTAAAGCTATCAAAGTAATGTGTGCTATTCATTCCCTCCCGATATATGCAAATGATAGCATTGGATTTGAAATATGTTTTTCCAATGCAGCTTTCTTCAGTTGTTTGGAGAATTCCCATAAACCTGAATAAACAAAGCCAATTGTCAAGAATGCTGAGAAACATAGGTCAAAATATTTCAAAGCTACAATGTTGAGGGTATAATATCCCCAAATTAAACACTTGGCCCTTATAACTGATTAAAGAAAGAAAATTCCATAGTATTATACTACTTTCTCAGTTTGATAAGCCATTTGGCCACACATCAAAAATGAAACATTTAGATTATTCTCTTCAGAAAATAAAAAAATAGAAATAGTAATTGAAGATCATAGAAATGATCAGCATTGCTCTTTGCATATTTGATTCAAATCCTTTTGCCAACTTTAGATGCATCGTCAAATGCATCCGATATATCATTGCAGGAATTTATCTCAAAACACATGGAATGAATAATCAAGATGATGTTTTGAAAGATATTTACCAATTTTTTTAAAGAACTATCTTCATAGTTAATAAACTTTTGAATCTCATTTTCATTTTTAAAAATGTTTCTACTTCCTATAGCTGTACACTAGCTGGGGTGTTATGCTACGAAAGCATATGACTTCTATAAAAACTACAATGAGAACTATGTGCGTTTGGTACAGGAGGAACAAAAACAGATTTATCAAATTCTATTGTGTATCACAACTTGTTTGTGATTTCTCCAAGGGCATCTGAGAATCAGGAGACTGGGTAATTAGATGAAAAGATTATCTGACAGGATTTTACTTACCTAAAATTTGAAGGGTTACCTAACACTTATCAATGCTCATTTACAATACATACTTTAATTTGAAAATATTGTAATTCCCTTTCTGTCAGCAAAATCTTCTACAATTAATGAATCAGTGGTGGTATTCAGCCAGTTTGGGAGAACTGGTAGTGGTGACCTGCCGTCCTATTTAGCCACGTTTTCTAAGCTGCGCAAGAGCAAAGCACATATGCGGAAGGTACATGCACAAGCGAAACGAGTGTGCTCACATTTTTGGTGCACGGGGAACAGATGGTAAAATTATGTGAAACCCACCTCTGTAATGAATACTTGGAAAGGCATTCGAACAAGTCATTGTTGGAATATTTAACTACGTAATTAGTTATACTTAACACTGTTCAGTGGTTGTGCTGAACTGCCATCAAGGAGACCATCAATTATAGCATTTACTGGCTGATTTGATACCAGTCACTGTCCATCCACCCTTCACAATATTATTGTAGGGTAAAATAGATACTACACTTAAGGTATTTAATTCAATATTGGTTCCAGTTGTTTGATAAACCTATTTATGATAAACCTAACAGCAAGTAAATATGATTTCCAAGATCCCCCCCCTTACCTAGTCATAATTATTTAACTGGACAATTGCCTTTTAAAAGTGATTGTTTTTCTAGTTATCAGTACAGCATTCTAAATGCTTTTACTTTATACACCACTCACCTTAAACATATACTTGAAAAATCAGGCACCATTATTGATACTCAGGCTTTAAATCACCTACAATATTTTCTCTTCCTGATTTCTTTTGACAGGTTTTTTTTTGTACACCTATGTCTTTCATGTCTGATTACTAATTGTAAAATATTCTGACTTTGTAAATATCACTATTAGCACAATACAAACAGAAAAATGTTTTACAGATTAAAGTTTAGAAGCAGTATTACCAAAAATGAATGGAAAAGGACTCTATTGTAGGATCTCATATCTTTGTTCTTGCCAATAGTTTAATATTCAGGAAAAATCATCTCATAGATTATTTAAATCTTCATTTATTGGGTGAGAATAGAAAAAATCACTTTGATTTTTGACTCTGTGCTTGTGCCTTCAGTACTTTGACAACAATCTTCTGTTCCTCAATAAGGAATGCTCTCTTGATTCTAAAAAATAAATAAGAAAAGCATTGTTATAATTCAGCAACAAGCCATATCACAATCATAACAAGCATCACTTAAAAATTTAGTATTTGTTAGTAGATTCAATCTACATGTCACGTTAAAATAAAGCCTTTATGAAGAAGTAGGAAGAAACAGTAGTTCTTTTTCTAATTCTAATTTTGTTAAGTTTACAAAGGACATTTTTTATAAAACAGACTCTTTAGCATCAAGTTGCCTCCACGGGTTACAAATATATGCATTTCTCCCCTTTCCAATGGATCTATAAGCTTACAGTTGCTAGATATTCCAACTGTATAATGGAAAGGTAAAATAAAACAAAGCAGATGGATATAGCTCTTTAGGTTACTTTGAACATTTCAATTAACTTTACATCAACATGCCGTAAAACTATTCTAAAGTAGGTGACTATTCTAAACTATGTTCCCATCTATAGTTTTGTGGATAACTGACAGAGAGCAAATTATAATATATATGTAATTGGGGTACATTCAAACGAACCTATGAAGTTCAGCAAAATTGTACTAAAAATATCATTTACCTGTCACGAACACATTTAGCACACATAGAACC
This sequence comes from Ahaetulla prasina, assembly GCF_028640845.1. Lineage (NCBI taxonomy): Eukaryota > Metazoa > Chordata > Lepidosauria > Squamata > Colubridae > Ahaetulla > Ahaetulla prasina. The sequence continues at coordinate 28,665,565 of NC_080546.1, read as the reverse complement.
TCCATAGGCTCTACTAACATGTTTCTTTGTTTTGGAAAGTCTCATAAGAACTTTTGGACGAACAGCGCGGACCTATCGAAAATAAAATACATCTTTTTGTAACTCACTCCTGAAATTTATCGGATTAAAAAGAGCCCTTATAATTTTTATGCTTATATAAATCACCTGTTCATAATGATATGACAAAAGATTTCTGAATAAGTATTATAAATGAGTAAGCTTGTTTTAATTTCAAAGACTATACTGTTTAATACCAAAAAGAAAAATATTCAGAATAGATTCACTGAAATGAAAATTTCAGGTAGGCATGATGTATTGCTATGTATTTCATTAAAACACTATTAAGTTTGTCAAAATTTGGACTTGGCTGTTAATATTTTCGCAACAGATAAACCTACACTTCCTGAAATTACTTTAAATATAATAGTTTCATACATATGAAGTGACTACATCAGCTTGTCCCATTTCATCTGACAGAGAAGATATGCTGAGGATCATCTATCAGGGACTTACATTTGGTAGATCCCAGGAAGGCCTTCTCTGGCCTAGTCCCTGTTTCATGGAACATTTTCTCTCCCAACACACCAGAGGTAAAGTTGGATCCATCCCTCATGATGTTCCCTAAATCCCTGAAGATCTGCGGGAGGGGTCCCAGGAACCAGGAACACATATTTGGATAGCTCCATTATTGAGACAGATATACTCACCCTCTTCCACGCCTAGGGTTTGCATAATTTTAGTAATCTTTAATTTTTGATGCTTTTTAATATTTTTATGTGTTTATGTGTTTTATGTATTGGATTATTTTATGCCACCCACATTCACCTTTAGTGAGATAGCTGGCAATATAATTTAAGATTAAGAAAATAAAGGTGACAGAACAAATAGGTATCTGTGCAGCTGGAATATACCACTGCATTTACCACATCACTTCAAAAGTTAATGTTCTCTGTTAAAGAATTTTTAAAGAGCTTGGATAAAAGAAAAATGCTGCCTTAAAAGAGGAAATTCTAGCAAGCAAAGTATTTTTAGCTCAACAATCATGTTATTGTCTAGCATTGTTTTCTGAAAGCTAAAAACTACTACTAAATTTGAAGTTATATTATACCTATTTAAATATAAATCAATAGAAAGGGACATAAAAGTAGTCACGTGAATAGTTATCAGTAAGTGAATTACTAAACACTTATTAGTAATATATATTACTATATGTTTATGGTACACAAACACATACACAAAGCAATGTAAGGCAAAGAAAACTACCAATATGAAACAGATTTTCACAATGGAAAAAAAAAACAAGTTATTTCTCTAGTCACACAAATCTGATTTTCTCATATAAATTGTCTTGTGTCCTGCTGCTTGGTCTTTGTACAAAGCTAATTTATATAGATAGATAGATATAAAAAGACTTACACCACGAAGTCTTCCTGGACATACACCGCATGCAGACTTTGGTGCCTTGCCAACTTTCTTAGTATAAAGATAAACAATCCTATTACCAGGTGTCCTGGACCTATATGAACCAGATAACAAATACTTAGTATGGTCACAAACTCAAACAAAAGACATTCAATTAGAAAATAGCCAAGAATTCTAGATTGGACTTACAGCCTGGTCTTGTTAGAGGCTGTATTGTAGGACAGCCTACGCCGATATGTCAGACGTTGGACCATTTTCAGTGCCTAAAACAAGAAAAAGTGAATGGACTATGACAAGGGTCATTGCTGGACTAGAACTGTTTGGATTTAGCCATATACCAGCCATCTCCAATATCCCATTCGCTTGGATTACAGTATCCACAATCTCTGGATAATTGCAGTGTGGGACTGCTAAGAGTCAGAATTCATCACATCTAATGCTACTTTGCACTCCTTGATTATAAAAGTCATGCTGCTGACATTAAGCACGAATAATTATTTTTATTCTTGTGGACAGAAAATATGTCATAAGGTCAAAATATTTTTATACCAATACTATTAAGCATGTCCTTCACATTTGGTATGTTCCTAAAAATGCTGATGCTCTCTAGCTCTCAAAGCCTTCGCTGTTACATGAAAAGCAAAGCTTTGCACCCAGATTCTGCTAATCCAAACCAACAGTTTATACTATTTCCCCACCCCCACCCCCAAGCAGTCCTCCCCGGATATTTCATGGGGAGATGAGCATAAGCCAAAACTACCACACAAGATAGCCTCAAATTGGGGGGGAAAAACCCTGATGCACGAACATTTTCCCCTCTCCCCTTCCCAAAAAACCAAAAGTTGGTCCTGGGAAAAGATTTCTGAGAGGTTCTTGGTGCTCTCTGAGCTTGCTTGTTTTTTTTTTTTTTTTAGAATAGATTATAATAGATTCTTGATGAACGTATCTTTTCTTTTATGTACACTGAGAGCCTATGCACCAAGACAAATTCCTTGTGTGTCCCAATTACACTTGGCCAATAAAAAATTCTATACTATTCTATTCTTGTTTTCTTGCAGACGTTTCATTAACCCAAACTAGGTAACATCATCAAGAATATATTTCTGGGCAAGTGGCAAATGTATTTGCATGATGTCACAATCCTAAAATGTTCAAATCTACTGCAGAAAGAAAAAAAAAGAACTACAGATGAGCGAGCAGCCAGGGAAACAAACTGCTCACTCCAGTAGCTGAGCCGCTGGAGACTCAAGATCACGTATAACGACGGGCAGGTTTCGAGAAGGCCTTATTACTCCAAGGCCGGGCTGAGAGGCCTCCTTCCTGCGATCGCCATCGCGGCCTCCTCCTCCTCTCCTATTTCTTCCATTTATCGCAACCGCACACCCTCCATCCTTCACACCAGGCTCCCAGCCGCGTCGCGACAAACCTTTGAGCTCACCCAATTTTTCTACACAACGGATGGAAACCGATTGAAATCAAACCCCCCCACTCTTCCCCAGAAATGAGAAGAACCAACCTTAAACGGAAGCTTGCGCCGGAAGAGAAAGAAAGCGGCAGCGGGGAAAGGTTAAAGTTGAAACGTGGAAACCGGAAGTGCGGTTACGTCGCTCCGTTCAGCTTCCCAGGGAAAGGGGGGCGGGCGGGCGCTGCCGTTTTTCTTCGGAGGAAGTTTAGCTTTAAAAATTTAAAGTGGGATGATAAGCGTTAACGCAGGGGTCTCCAACCTTGGCAACTTTAAGCCTGGAGGACTTCAACTCCCAGAATACCCCAGCCAGCAAAGCTGGCTGGGGAATTCTGGGAGTTGAAGTCCTCCAGGCTTAAAGTTGCCAAGGTTGGAGACCCCTGCATTAAAGGCAGTTTTCTTACTGCGTCAGGAATTAACAGCTGTCATGTTACACTATAAATATAAATAGTGTTGTATATTACTTTAAAAAAAAAACAACCTCCCTCTTTGGCCAAAGCAACCCACAAGACTGAGGTTATTGAATCGTTCAGCTTATCGGAATAGGCAGGATTTCTATTAAAACGCAGCGTTACGTTTTAGCATAATATCAAAGACATAACAACCGTCCGCACTACCTAAGCCTACATGCTTTCATGTAATTTCTGCTTTCTCTTTTAACAAAACGGCTGCGCTTGCAGGGTGAATATCTCGTCCTCCGATTTACCAAGGTAACCTGCAGACCGAAGATTTCTTGGGAACCTTCTTTACAAGAACAAATAGTTGTAATCTTGCTTAGATTTTAGGAAACACAAACTGCACTGAAAATAATTTGCAGATGAAGACTTAAAACCGTAGCTATAAATAGTTGGTAGCGCTTCAAAAGCTTGGGATTTGTTTGTTTGGTTATCAGACATGTACAAGTTAGCAGGTATAAGTATGACGCTGTTGGGTTTCAAATTTCCCACTCCTGGGGGAAGGATATTGTAAAATCTCCATTACCATCCCACGGGAAAGATACTATAAAATCCCCATTTCCTCCCCACTCCAGGGGAAGGTTACTGCAAAATCCCCATTTCCTCCCGATCAGCTGGGACTTGGGAGGCAGAGAATAGATGGGGGCGGGGCCAGTCAGAATTTTTACCACCAGTTCTCCAAACTACTCAAAATTTCCGCTACCGGTTCTCCAGAACTGGTCAGAACCTGCTGAAACCCACCTCTGAAGTATGAACAGGGACATGAACGAAGGAATGAATACAAATAAATGGGGACAGTAGGACAGGGATGGTAAGCATGCTGGTGCACTTATGCACGCCCCCTTTACGGACCTCTTAGGAATGGGGTGAGGTCCTCAGAGACAGTTTCAGGTTGAAGCTGTGAGGGTTTTTAGTAATTTTAGTAATTTTAATTATCATTTCTCATTTTATTGGGACCAGTGCAGGGGTGAAATCCAGCAGGTTCTGGAGAACCGGTAGCGGAAATTTTGAGTAGTTCAGAGAACCGGCAAATACCACCTCTGGCTGGCCCCAGAGTGGGGTGAGAATGGAGATTTTGCAATATCCTTCCCCCAGGAGTGGGGAGGGAATGGCAATTTTGCAGTATCCTTCCCTTGCCACACCCATCAAGCCACGCTCACAGAACCGGTAGTAAAAAAAAATTGAATTTCACCACTGAACCAGTGTCTTAATTTTTTATTGAAAAGGGGAGCATGTTGAGCACCAAACTATGCTCCATGTTATTTTTTTTAAAATATCTTTAAAAACAGTATTGAGAAGTACATCCTTGAATTCAGTTGGTCTGACTTAAATAAGGAGCTGCATTTTACTGATATTTATTAAATATCTTTTTGATAAAGATCCAGTTTGGTGTAGTAGTGATTAAGAGGTGCTAGGTCCCACCTTAGGCACAAAGCCAGCAGGGTGACCTTGGGCCAGTGTTTCTCTCAGTCCTAGAAAAGAGGAATGGCAAATCATGTCCCCCCAAAAACCTTGCCAAAACAGCTGCAGTCATGAGGTATTAACACTGACCTGAAGGCACAAATATATTCATTATTTTGATTAACTGATTAACTCCAACCTATTGAGCCTACAATTATGTAATCAATAGGCCATCTGCAAATGAATCAAGAGGTTTTGTTTTTAATTCCAAAGCTTTATCATAGTTGTTTTCCCATGAATATGCTCCAGTCTGGGTACATCCTTCCTAAAATTCTGTTTCCCGAAGCATTCTAGATATGGTCTGGATAACGGAGAAATAGAGAAAAACAGTGACTTCCCTTGATCTTGGTATGGTTTTTTTTTTTTGTAACCTGGGATTGTATTTTGTATAGGGTTACATAAACAGCCCTATTGCATTGATGGCTCACATTCAGCTTGTGATCCACCAAGACAAACAGATCATGCATGAACTGCTGTCAATTACAGGTTCTACCAATCTATCCTCATGCTTTGGAATTTTTTTTTCTAGCTAAATAGACATTATACTTGTAGTAGTGAAATTAATGTTATTGTTTTCTGTCCTTTGAATTTGTCAAAAGCCTATGGAATATTGATACTTTCCTCTAAGGCAGAGCTATAAAACTTGCAGCCCACAGGCTAGGTGCATCATGCCATGGCCATCCCCGGTTTAATGAAGGGGAAAAAAGTCACAATACGCCAGGTGACGACAATTTGACGCGAGTTTGACATGCCTGCTCTAAGGAATTCACTGTGTTCCCCTCCCCCTGCCATTTCTATATCATACATAAATCTGATAATAATTGTCTTACTGCTCATCCAAATCATTTATAAATACAAGGACGAAAACAGGACCTATAATAGGATCATAATCAAAATCACTTGGCATCTTTGTTCAGCGTGACCTGGAGCCTGGATAGTATACTGGACACAATTGTTCAACAAGTTTGATATTCCACATTAGTTCAGCCCACATCTTGTTTACTAGGGCCTCTAGTGGCTCAGGCTGGTAAGACAGTCTGTTATTAACAGGAGCTGCTTGCAATTACTACAGGTTCAAGTCCCACCAGGCCCAAGGTTGACTCAGCCTTCCATCCTTTATAAGGTAGGTAAAATGAGGACCCAGATTGTTGGGGGCAATAAGTTGACTTTGTATATAATATACAAATGGATGAAGACTATTGCTTGACATAGTGTAAGCCGCCCTGAGTCTTCGGAGAAGGGCAGGATATAAATGCAAAACAAAAAACAAAAAAACTAGGATTTCATAGGCAATTCTATTTTGCTGAAATAAAGGTGCACTATGGTTGTTGCATTACACTGATAAACTAAACTATTATGCTGTAAAAAGTGATGGTTTCTTTTATGTAATTTTGTGTGATTAGTTCTTAATAAATTCCTGTTGGCTTCTATGAATATCCAGGACAAAGGAATTGAATCCTTGCCAGAAGTACCTCAAGAGACAAATCAGGAGGAATTGGTTGTAGAAGGAGCCAGCCTTGCTATTTAATTATTCTTATTCTCAAATCAAGCACCCTCCTCTTAGCCTTATCTTCTAATTTAAAAACAAGAGGAACTGAAACTGAAAGAATAACTTAGCATCTAGAACAGCATAGAAACAACAGAATAAGATTGCACTAGGTATAAAGCTGAAATAGTGGACTGGACTCAAGCTGAAGTAAAAGCCTGGACAGGAAGACCAGAAAAATAATGACAATGAATTATGCTTTTTTCCATGCATTGATGTTGAGCATAGATGGACCTGGAATAGTACAAATATACCAGATAACTAAAGAAGAAAGGGCATTGGAAGGAAGTGAAGGAGGTGCACCTTTGTGGTGTACTGCAGTATAGCACACTATAAAGGCTTACTGAATACCAGAGACCAGACTGGCCTGAACAAAAGATGAAGAATAATAAAGAGACATGGCAAAGCAAAGTATTACATGGCCAGTACATTAAGAAAAAATCAGATAGCAAGTCCTGACTGGCTGAAAGCAGGAAAATTGAAAAAGAGGCAGGCTAATTCTTGCTACACAGAACCAAACCTTAAGAACAAATGCATACAAAATCAGAATTGAAAAGACAGCAGATATCTCTGGAAAAAAGCTGAAGAAATGGAACTACAGGTAATCCTGTAGCATTCAAAGTTAGAGCGGCACTGAGAAAAGTGACTGTTTTTCACAGTAACCATTGTAGCATCCCCAGAGTTACATGATCAAAATTCAGATGCTTGTCAACTGGTTCATATTTATGACAGTTGCAGTGTCTTGGGGTCATGCGATCACCTTTTGCAACCTGACAAAGTCAAAGGAGAAGCCAGATTCACTTAACAAGCATGTTACTAACTTAACAACTGCAGTTATTCAATTAACAACTGTGGCAAGAAAGGTCATAAAATGGGGCAAAACTCACCTAATAACAGAAATGTTGGGCTCAATTGTTGTAAGTCAAAAGCTCCAGTACTCCTACTAATTCCCTGCAAGAAGATCTCATGGACTGACTATAAATAACAGCATATCTGCAAGAAATACCATTTGCCTGCAAGCAAGAACTTGTGGGACCACAAAATAGACAAAATAATAGAAAACGAAGAAGCTAAAACACGTTTGGAGTTTAAAATTCAAACAGCCAAGCATTGCCACGCAACACCCCAAATTTAATACCTGTTGACAAGAAAGACAAAAAAGTCTGGATAGTGGACATTGCAATATTAGAGACAGCAGATGAGAAGTGGAGAAAATCACAAAATATAAAGACCAGCAAATAGAAATAGAACTGCTATGGCAAAAGAAAGCAAGTATATTACCAATAAGTGCCTTGAATGCAGTCCCAGAACATCACTACTGGAGCACTACTTGAACACCATCTGTAGGGACAACATCCCCATCAGTTAATTGCAAAAGGCAGATTATTTTGAACAGCTTATATCCTGCAACGATACCTTTACTATTAAACAAGAGCATTTGCGTATCCCAGGTTCTTGGGAAGGACTCAGTAGCAGTGGTGAAATCCAAATTTTTTATTATCAGTTCTGTGGGCGTGGCTTGGTGGGCATGCTGTGGCTTGGTGGGCCTGGGGGAAGGATATTGCAAAATCTCCATTCCCACCCCACTCTGGGGCCAGCCAGAGGTGGTATTTGCCAAAATTTCTGCTACTAGTTCTCCAGAACCTCCTGGATTTCACCCCTGCTCAGTAGGTAAGTAAAAATGCCACATCTAGTCTAAACAGCTGGCTAACTGCAACCAACTATAATTCAAACAACATTTGCCTATCCTATGACCCCAGGAAGGATTCTATTCGTGGAGAAAAATGCCAAATCCAGTCTAAACATCTGGCTGACTGCAACCAATCAGCACAACAATAATTTGCTTGCTTGCAGGGTTGTATTGGAGTTTCCACCTTCCATAAAAAAGACAAGTTGTGTAAAAATTACTACTTTTTCTCCATATGTATAGATCAAAGAACAAACAGTAATTGATAATAGGTATGGAACATAATCCTTAGAATGATTTTTTTTTTTGCAGTGACTGTTCAAATAATTGGCCAGATTTATTAGCATGCTTAAATATATATTATATAACCATAATTGATTGGGTTCATGTACCATATCCTTAGTCATAGGCTCACATAATATGCTTAAACCAAAGCCATGGAAAAATGGGGGTTTCTCCCAGAGGAAAAATGGGGGTTTCTCCCAGAGGACAAGGATATTTATTGTGAATGTGGCACAATTCAACTATCCATCTTTTACAATGCAGGGACCAACAATCACACAGAATACAATCCTGGGACCAACATGCACACAGCATGGCTTGCTGCTCAGAGGTATCTGCCATCAATGTGGCCTGGCATTGGGCTGCTACTACATAAATTTATGCTTTTATTAAAGTACTTAGTATTTTTAAATATAAATTAATAATTAATTAATTTCTAGTTCCTGCATTTCTGATACAAAATGAGATGAAACAAGACAAGACCAAAGTCAATATTAAAGCTTACCATGCTGAATGACCCAGGCAGTTAATTATACTTACACTACCAACCTCAATTACATACAGTGTCATTCACACAACAAAGAGGGTATAATTCCAAATATTTATAACTTAAGAGAGTAGAGAGCAATAGTTGTAAAATTCCTCATAAAATGGTTGTATGCTCTTATTTATATGATAGCCGCAACATTTTTATGGAATGTTAATATGCATTCATATTATTAATACATGAAATACCATGTAAATTATGTTTACATACACTCCTCTTTTAATTCAACATATTTATAACTATTGTATCTTGGCTATAATTTAAATGTCAGGATTTCTGGCACTTTTCTGTCATCTGCTGGAAATCTAGATATTCGTGGCCCAGAGAATCCTAAATATAAGGGCAGCCTTAAATTTGCAGAGCTTCAGTTGTTCAAAAGTAAGCTGACTTTCCAGACTTTATGAAGGTTTGACACCATCATTAGCTGCTTCTGCTTTCATCTTTTAAATAGTATCCTTCCAAAAGCTTTGATGTGTATTCATGGCCTTATTTATAAATTTGTAACTTACATGTTGCTGAGAAGTATCCTCACAGCCTGATACCAATATAATTATTATTTTGGTTAATTACTGGATGTTCTCAAATGCAAATTTAAGACACCAGCATATCTCTATCTCCTGAAGTAATGAGAAAAAAATATGTATAAACAAATTATGCAAGCTCATTATAAAAGAAACACATTTTCAACCACAAATGAGTTTCAGAGCAATTAGAGTATTAAATTTGACCTTTCTGGGTCCTGAACCCTAGAGGGAAGAGACCCAATTAAATGACATTAAATAACAATGACCTAAATAGAAAAGGGTAACATAATTCAGTTGTTAAAGAACAAAACTTAAATTGCTGATGAAGGAATTTGGAAATGATCTCTAAAAGAAATATTTTACCAGAATATTAATATTTTAAACAATAGTGCTGATACTGGTTAAATAGATTTAGCTCCCATGTTCAAGTGACAGATATCCTAAACTAAAACAAAGGGAAGATAATTTCAAATATACTTAATATATTATTATACCAAATTTTGTGAAAAACTTAATCTCCTTTGGGATTTCCTGAATTTTTGTTTATTTTTGCTATTTTGTGTTATCAGATGTGGATATAGGTCCAATTGAGGAATTGCTTCATTCAATGCTGGCAAGTTGTCCATGTCCTGAGCACTCAGCATCATCAAACCATGATATCCCCATCTCTTTGCTTGAAAGCTGCTACAAAAGCTGCTTGGTGGAATGACATCATCCATGTAACCTGAAAAGTTCCACATTTGGCTCCTCCATAAAATATTCCTCCAGAAGTTCAGAAGGTCATTCAGTTTATTATTAAAGTCTTAGACCAGAGACCAGAACAAATAAAAACGTTCAGTAAATATACAATAAAAATTCTAGTATAAAATAATAAATAACAAAATCTATAATAAAATCTAGTCTGTCAATTATACATGGTCTAGCTATACTAAAATTACAGTCCATAAACTGTGGCCCATTGTAGGTTCAACGCTAAAAGCAGTGCGAAAGATTTGCCACATTTGTTATATAATATAACTATGGTGGAGAAGACGTGTTTGAGATGAATCCCCAGTGCTGCGGTGCAGAATCTGGCCACCTGTGCTGTAATTATGGACTTTTCATCCTTAAGCAGCCACTGAAGATAGGTAGTATCAGAGTGGCCAGGATACTTGGCAGAATATGTTTTTTCCTAATCTCTGTGTAAAAGGAACATCTAAGGAGCACGACCCACAATGTCCACCTCTCCTTAGCCACAGGAACAGCGTCCGTCAATGGTATCCTTTTATACTTCGCTCTCGTGACATCTCGTCTGGATTACTGCAATGCTCTCTACATGGGGCTCCCCTTGAGGAGCACCCGGAGACTCCAGGTAGTTCAGAATGCGGCTGCGCGGGTGATAGAGGGAGCCCCTCGTGGCTCCCACGTAACACCTCTCCTGCGCAGACTGCACTGGCTGCCTGTGGCCTTCCGGGTGCGCTTCAAGGTTTTGGTAATTATCTTCAAAGCGCTCCATGGCATAGGGCCGGGCTATTTACGGGACCGTCTGCTGCCACCGATTGCCTCTCACCGACCTGTGCGCTCTCACAGAGAGGGACTCCTCAGGGTGCCGTCGGCCAGGCAGTGCCGACTGGCGACACCCAGGGGAAGGGCCTTTTCTGTGGGGGCTCCCACTCTCTGGAACGAGCTTCCCCCAGGACTTCGCCAACTTCCTGACCTTCGAACCTTCCGCCGCGAGCTTAAGACACATCTATTTATTTGCGCAGGACTGGACTAGGATTTTTTAAATTTTAAATTTGGTTTTAAATGGGGTTTTATTATTTATATTTCTATTTTAAATATTCGGCCTATTGAATAACTTTTTTAAATCAATGTTTTATTCTGTATATATTTATGTTTTTATCTGGTTCTAAACCGCCCTGAGTCCCTAGGGAGATAGGGCAGTATAAAAGTATGAATAAATAAAATAAAATAAATAAATAATAAATAAATACTTGCCGTACAGGATGGCCGATAGAAGCGCATGGCACCGGGCGAGCAAAAATGCTTTCCGGTGGTTTGCTGACTCCTACTGACCAAGATAGCTAGCAGGAGCAACAAACATCTAATGGCATCTGGAGCTTTCCATAAGCCCGCCTCCCTCTTGATGTCCTTCACTCTTTGTTGCAAGGTTTGTCTTGCTAGGTCGTAGTCCATCTTGAGTATTGAAGCTAGGGAGAAGCCTACTTTGGCAAGGTTGGATTCAACAGCCTTGATCCATGATGAGGAGAATTTGTCCTGGTGGATTAATGGAGCAATACCTTGCAGAAAGAAGTTAAGCTTTAGCTAGCGATTCAAGGACGCTATACAGGTTCTTGCTTCAACTTTTGTCAATCCTGTCTCCAGGCGCAGAAGTGCATTTGAGACAGTGGTGAAATGTAAAATTTGCTACTACCAGTCTGTAGGCTTGGTGTAGGAGGTAATGTGACTGGGTGGGCATGGCCAACTTTTTTTTTAACTTTTAAAAGCATTTTTTCAGCCAGAGATTGTAAAAAAATGCTTTTAAAAGGCTCCTTTGACAATCCCAGCTGAGTTGCCTGAACGTCAGAGGCTTTTCTTTTCTTTTAAAGCATTTTTTTTTGCCTTTAAAAGAAAAAAAAAGCCTTTGACGATCAGGCAACTCAGCTGGAATCTTCAGAGGAGCCTTTTAAAAGCATTTTTAACAACCTCTTCAACCAAAGAGGTTGTAGAAAAAATGCTTTTAAAAGCTCTGATGATCCCAGCTGAGCCTCGCGATCATCAGAGGCTTTTTTTTTTACTTTTAAAAGCATTTTTACTTCAATGTGGGGGTGGCAGGAATTTTTGCTAATGGAACACATTACCTGACTCTGTGGTCTCTTCTCATAATCCCAAAAGCTTTAACCAAAAACTTTCTACTATTGACCTCACCCCATTCCTAAGAGGAATATAAGGGGTGTGGATCAACTAAACTACTTTCAAAAATAATGGAGGCCCTTTCCAAACATAATGATTGAACAAATCTTCAATTTCCACTCCAGTGGGTTTTATTATGTGGAAGGAGAGGGTGGCATCTTTTCATTCTTTCTTTTTTATTGTCTCAAATAATGAAATATCTTGGATTGAGTCTGGCTATATACCAGAGGTGGGTTTCAGCAGGTTCTGACCAGTTCTGGAGAACTGGTAGTGGAATTTTTGAGTAGTTCAGAGAACCAGTAGTAAAAATTCTGAGTGGCCCCGCCCCCATCTATTCTCTGCCTCCAAAATCCTGTAGCTTCTTTTCCAAAAACACTACACTACTGACCAGAGCATATAAAACATTTGCTAGACCAATTCTAGAATACAGCTCGCCTGTCTGGAACCCTCACCACATTTCTGACATCAATACAATTGAACGTGTCCAGAAATATTTTACAAGAAGAGCTCTTCATTCCTCTGAAAACAACAAAATACCTTATCCCACCAGACTTGAAATCCTAGGCTTAGAAAACTTGGAACTCTGTCGCCTTCGACGAGACCTAAGTTTAACTCATAGAATCATCTATTGTAATGTCCTTCCTGTTAAAGACTACTTCAATTTTAATTGCAATAATACAAGAGCAACCAATAGATTTAAACTTAATGTTAACCGCTTTAATCTAGATTGCAGAAAATATGATTTCTGTAACAGAATCATCAGTGCTTGGAATACTTTACCTGACTCTGTAGTCTCTTCCCATAATCCCAAAAGCTTTAACCAAAAACTTTCTACTATTGACCTCACCCCATTCCTAAGAGGAATATAAGGGGTGTGTGTAAGAGCACAAACGTGCCTACCGTTCCTGTCCTATTGTTTTTTTATCCTTATACATATATGCTTATACTTCGTCATATTTCCTCATATATATGTTTATATATAAACATATATAGAAAGCGAAGAGGAACTAAAGAGTCTCTTGATGCGGGTGAAGGAGGAGAGTGCAAAAGTTGGCTTGAAACTCAACATTAAAAAAACTAAAATCATGGCATCCGTCCCTTTCAATTCCTGGCAGATAGATGGTGAAGAAATAGAGGTAGTGACAGATTTTATTTTCCTGAGCTCCAAGATCATCGCAGATGGGGACTGCAGCCAAGAAATTAAAAGATGCTTGCTCCTGGGGAGGAAAGCTATGGCAAATCTAGACAGCGTACTAAAAAGCAGAGACATTACCCTGCCAACAAAAGTGTGTATAGTCAAGGCTATGGTTTTCCCAGTTGCAATGTATGGCTGTGAAGGTTGGACCATAAGAAAGGCTGAATTGAGGCCTTTGAACTCTGATGCTGGAGAAGACTCCTGTGAGTCCCTTGGACTGCAAGGCGAACAAACAAGTCAGTTCTAGAGGAGATCAACCCTGACTGCTCTTTAGAAGGCCAGATCCTGAGTTCTTCGGGAGAAGGGCGGTATACAAATTTAAAAAATAATAAATCCTGAAGATGAAACTGAAATAGTTTGGCCACCTAATGAGAAAGAAGGACTCACTGGAGAAGAGCCTAATGCTGGGAAAGATTGAGGGCAATAGAAGAAGGGGACGACAGAGAACGAGGTGGCTGGATGGAGTCACTGAAGCAGTAGGCATGAGTTTAAATAGACTCCAGAGGATGGTAGAGGACAGGAAGGCCTGGAGGAATGTTGTCCATGGGGTCGCGATGGGTCGGACACAACTTCGCAACTAACAACAACAATATGTTTATATAATATATAACCATTTTGTGTGATGCTTATGTATATTATTGTGACAAAAATAAATAAATAAAATAAATAAATAAATAAATTGATCCAATGAATTTGAATTGAACTTTTTCTAATGGTGTAAAACACAAAGCTGATGGTCTGAGCAAGGTCATTCAAGTGCTTTTTAGTGAAGTTGAAAGAGGAATGCAGGTTCTTGCTGACCAATGGCTTCTTCTCTGTACCATTCCCATTAATTCACTGCTTTCTGATGGGGAAGTCCTGTACATTGACTTTTACCAAGACAAGAAAGATGTCCCTGCAATTCTAGGGTTCCTTGTGAACAATTTTACATTGCAGTCTTGAAGTGATTTTGGGAGGATAGCCTCTCTTGGAAAGATTTGTGTTTGTTTCAGAACTTTTCCATTTCAATTTGTTGTATCAGTGGAATTCCAGAACTTTAGAAACAATCTTTGTAATTTTTAAATACTGATAAATTTTAATGACTTTTTTAAACAAAGATTGTCAGAAACTTCTTTTGAGCAAGGAATTATATACATGTAGAATTTTTATTATAAGAACATCACTGAAATGAAGTGACCCAGAATTTCTAGCTTTTTCAGAAGGGAGATCTGGCCTACATGAATCCTGATTGTTTCATGAACTACTCGCACAATTAGCCCTGGTGTGCAAAATGCTAGATTGCTAGTTTGTTTTGCTTTGGTTTTGAACAAAAAGATCAAATGTTTATTTGAATTCAGGAGTGGGAAAAGGCAAGTGTTTTCACCTTTAAGAAGATGGATTTCCCACAAGCATCAGGATCACAAAAGAAAAGGCTTAAACTTGCTCCAATTTGAAATAAGCAGCACAAAGCCAGGAAAAGTTGACTCTCTTTTCAATACAAGCCAGTATCATCTATTGGACAGATGTGGGGCCAATATTGAACTAAATATTAAATCCTTTGTGTGAAGATGCTTGTTCTTTGGGAACTTGTTATCAAATTCCCATGATTTGATTTCCTTACCTCATCATTACCCTTTCCTAACATCACTACCGTTCTCTAGCTGTTAAAAATGTTCTAGTACTCATCAAGTAGTTTTCTAGATTGGCTTTGCCCTCTTAAATTTTATCTTCCAACTTCCAAATTCAGTTAAAATACTAATAAACATAAATATACATTAAATGTAATTTAAAATAGCAAGGGGTCAAGTTAAAAATAAAAATATTCCAACTGAAGTGTGTTTCAGAAATGTAGCATTAATGTAACCTTAAATAAGCCACATTTTTCAATATACTTTTCATTCCAATCTAGCATAGAATGTCAATTTAGTGACCATTTTTATAGGATCTTAAAAATAACTGAAGTAATGTAAGGAAGCACTTGGAATATGGAATAACTCCAGAACGTATAGTATTGTTTTTGTTAATAATGTTGCCTAGAATATATTTAAAAAGTGTACACTATTATTTACTTCTTAGGAATTTAAAGCATGCAACAACTTCTGTTAGTATGATTTAATTGAATTGCCTACAATATGCACCAGTAAATATTATGTGACATTAAAAGGATGCAGTGGTCATTTCCACATCAACTGCATTTACTTAGCAATCAAAATTACAGTATTCTTTAGAAAGATAATTCCATAGAATGCAATCGGTCACAAACAAATGCATATAGTCTAATGCATTTGGGCTGAAATATTTTCTTATCCAAAAAAGAAGAGCAGATGTAATTACCCTGTAAAAAAGAGAATTAAAATGCTGTTAATCTACCCACATGATAAGTAAAGTTATCACTGAAATTCTAATTAAATAGGATGATTGACTAAGGTAGGACATCAAAGAAAAGTACCGAGTATGGTAAGTTGAAGTCTTATTAATTAGTCCACATGGAAGACATACCAGAGACGTCAAGCTGAGGCTGCTGCAAGGAGGAAAAATGGCAGACAAGGAAAAGTGTGTTTCTTTGAAGTTAGGAACTGAGATAGTGATGGAGGTAATTGTGTCTGACTGAATCCAGTAATGAAGAGACGTAAAGTCAGGCCCCAGAATTGGAGGCCAGAGCCAAGTAACGAATATGGGTATCCCCCTGCTGTGAAGAAACAGAATGCTGAACTGACTAATTGACCCAGTCTATCTCCCAGGAGCTGCCTGTTATTATTTATTAATTTTTAATTTCTGAATTATTTACATTCTGGGAAATTATTTTTGGCAGCCTGTTAAGAGCACCAGAGTTAATGGAGGACGAAAGAGGCTGCAACCAGAATTAGCAGAGATGGAGTCACAGGCTCCTGGATTTAATGATTTTGGAAAGGATAATTGATTTCACACAGTGTGTCACTTTATACTACTTTAGGGATACACCAGCTATTTTATTAATTGAGGAATAACCAACTCAGAAGAATATTTGAAGTGTAAATGAGTTGCGGGCTCAACTATTTATGCTTGGTTTCACCCCCTCCCCCACTATGCTACATTTGAAAGGCAGAAATTGGTTGCTTTAAACTTTCTGACTAAAACCCATGAAAAGGCAAGCTTTGTTGTACTTCAGTAAAACTTTTGCAGAGTTCTGCAATAAATAAAGACATTATAATACAAATAATGATTTAACTACTGGATGGATGGATTGATGGATGGATGGATGGATAGATAATAGATCACACTCCGTCAAAGTAGAAGTCAATAGTTGTCATACCTAATATAATTTTCCAAATGAAACTGCAATTTTTTTTACTAAGTAATCATCATTATTTAAGATTATTTATTGATGCTGGTTATGATAAAATAATGTCTAATAATCTGCAATTTATTTATTTAAGGATGTTTCAAGTTGAAACAAAACTCAATTGTGCACCCTGGCTGAGACAGAAGAAACATAGATTTCAATCATGACATTTATCTACCAAGGAGTGGAACTGAATCTGAGAGCCAGCTGTTGTAGTCCACATTAGTGTTTTTTATTTATACTGAACAGCTGCAAGACTGCCAGGATTAACATAGTCTTCTCCTTGATGGTTAATTGTATATTAAATTTGACCTATAAATAAGGGTAAAAACTTTGTTTCTTTTACCTTTTGTTAGAGTCTGTCAAGATTCTCATTTTATTTTTAATAAAATGATTGGTAAAAAAGAAGATTGATGATGAAGTTGCCAATTAATGTGTCCTTACCATAATTTTTTTCCTCAGAGATGTATTTCTTAATGAGTTTGTAGAAAGTTAGCACCCACCCTTCTCCTAGAAGAATGAAATATTCTAGGCAACATTAAAAAGGCAGAATATTATACCTCCCTGGATGAGAAAAGGAGAAACATGCTCTTGGAAAGCAGCCCCCACCTTTGTTAAAGCCCCAGAAAGACTGGTGCCAATCTATCTACAAGATAAACGACTGGGCCAGTCTATCTACAAAACAAAAGACCTTCACCCTGAGGACATGATAAGATTAGCCCTCACTCAAGATCCAAACCAGGACAAAGCCATTAAGCCATAGTAGGAATTGGCCCTTTAAGAACACAACCCTATTCATTAAATCATCATCCAGCAAGATTTAACCAAGCCTTGGACTCAAGACAACCTACAAAGTTACCCCTGCATGGCCCCATGGGAGTCTGACAACCAATCAGAACACTTGCCCTTACACAGGAATAGGAAGCTCCAAGGCGGGACACAAGAGAGGGTATAAATTTATTTATTTATTTTTATTTATTTATTCGATTTTTATACCGCCCTTCTCCCGAAGGACTCAGGGCGGTGTACAGCCAAAGTAAAAACAGACAATACAATATACAATTTAAAATACAAATTAAAAAACTTATTTTATAATTGGCCTAAAAAACTTTAAAATATATAAAAACTAAAAACCCTTAAAATTAATAATAGAAAATTAAAAAATCAATAAAATTTAAGCCAGCCCCGCGCGAATAAAAAGATGTGTCTTCAGTTCGCGGCGGAAGGTCCGAAGGTCAGGTATTTGGCGTAAACCCGGGGGAAGTTCGTTCCAGAGTGTGGGAGCCCCCACAGAGAAGGACCTTCCCCTGGGGGCCACCAGCCGGCATTGCTTGGCGGACGGCACCCTGAGAAGTCCCTCTCTGTGAGAGCGTACGGGTCGGTGGGAGGCATGCGGTAACAGCAGGCGGTCCCGTAAGTACCCAGGCCCTAAGCCTAAAATCTCTCTTCCATGTGCTCAATTGCCCAGAACCTCAAACCATGTGGTCCTGTCTACCATTAAACCAGCTTTCCAAACAGTCTCCATGTTTCCAGTGTCTTTCTCCCCACTTGGAACTGAACACAGATGGACATTTCTTCCAACAAGTGTACGATATTAAAATCATGTCCCAAATTGTGAGCAGCAGAAGTGTCCATAAAGAAATAAAGGACACGTTCTTTCCTCAACAGAGAATATGGTGAAGCTCTTCATCATTTCCCAAACTAAATATTAGGAAAAGTAGGCTGTGTTGTGTCAATATCTATCCTTGAAAAGATTGAAACATTATTTGAAGGATGATTTGCTAAAGGAATATGATCAAATAGGATATAATCACCACAAAAGTATCCTAAATTAAAAAAAAATATATCAATATAATTTCTTGGAATTAATTGTAGAGAAAGAGAAAAGCTTTGCTTTCAGAGGTTTAATGAGTTCCTTAAATATTTCTTTTCTACGAAAATATTTCTGGCTGGTGAGTATTCTTTTTACTGAAAAGAACATACTAGTTTCAGTTAATTTATTTTGTGGATTACATTATTGACAAATAATGAAGCAAGAAAGATAAAGACATTCTAAGCCAGGGGTGTCAAACTCACGGCCCGCGGGCCAGACGCTTCACATGCTGGCCACACCCACCCCGTTTTAGTGAAGGGAAAAAAGTTGCGATATTTCACATGATGACAACACGATACCATGAGTTTGACACTCCTGTTCTAAGCCACGATTGACCTGCAGCCTAGGCTTCAAGGATTACTTCCTTTCCTCTCTCACACATTGTTACCATATTCCTCCATTATCCTCTTTTAGGCTGCCATGAAGATTTTACCAGAAGGACAAACAAAGACAACAATGGTGGGAGAATCCTAAATCAGGGACAATTAAGTGTTCCTTAATGAACAGGTCTCATGCTAAAGTTGCTGTTGATATCACCCAATTCAAGAGAAGCAAGAAAGCAAATACTATCCACAGCTATACTAATGCATAACAGAATATTGCTCTTACTGAATTAACTTTTGAAAATAATAGTTGAGATCACACATATGATATTCTTTAAGTAGATTAACTAGCCACACAGTAAGACAAAGTTATGGTTTATAAACCACACTTTGCTCCAAGTCATAATACAATTTATTTGGCTTTAGATTATGTTGTGTGAGTCTAGCCAATTGTGGTTTAGTCCACAAACCATATTTAAATGTAACTCTGTTATTTTAGAACTTCCTTAGAAGTCCTTCTCTTGCAGTTTTCATCTCCCATGTTGAATAAGGTACCAATTTATTATATCAGAGTGGACCTTTTGGTGATTGATTGAAATTTTGTGATTGAACTCCTTCAAATGGTCTCCTTGGCACAATCCTTGCCATTGATAAAAGTTAAAAGATGGAAGAAATAGAAACAAAAAGAAAACTAAATGAACAGTGGCAATGAAATGCATCTCTGAAAAATCTCTTAAAGTCTTCAAATATGGCTCAGAATGGAACTTCTTAAGACAAACATCAATATGAAATTCAAAGTTCTAAAATTTTTGGTGTGGAATTTGAATGGAAGCTTTTGAATCAATTCAACATAAATTGGATAAGTATAAAGAAAACGTTTTGTATTAAAAATTATTTTTCAAAAACATTGGGCTTGAAATAAATACATTTTGAGTGTTTTCTTTGTTTTTTGCAGTAGTTTTAGGTGACATGCAAGCCTGCCTGCCTACCTGCGTTCCTTCCTTCCTCCCTCCCTCCTCCCATTTATTTGTTTTCCCGTTACTCATTTTTCATCTGCAAACCATCTAATTTTAACTCTGTGTTTTTTTATACAGAATTTTGGGAGTTTTGAATTATATTTTCATGATTTTGTTTAGAGCTGTTTGCTAAAAGGAATAATACCTTACATTATTAAAACAAACCTAGGGCTCCTGCTAATCGGCACTAATAACCTTGGAATAATCAGTGACTCTATTTTTAAAACCCTACTCAGAAAATTATTGCTGCCTTGGATTTATGCTCTGTAACAGGTGTATTCTTAAGGCCAACTTGAAGACATTAAAGAGAATTAACAAGGAGACAAACCAGAACAGATTTCATGGCTAAACTTTTTTGCAATAGGCCGAGGCAAGCATTGAAAAACATGGCAAAGTTGTATGTAATTAAATTGTCCTCTGAATCTATTTTTATACCATGCTATTTGGATTCCTTAAGGCATTTTTAATTAGCCGCCAGTTTAATTAATGAAACCCATCAACTCATAATGTTGTACAGAAATGCATGTTCAGCCAATATTGTGCTCCTGTCTGATCCTCAGTTCTCAGTTTTCTCAATATTTGCAGCCAAAGACATGTTCAATGTCAATGGAAATTCTGTTTATTTAAATACAAATGAAGGGGCCTGAAATGAAATGGGGGAACTGCCTATACCCTAGCTTGGATATAGTTTGGTGCTACCCATTGGAGAATGTAACAATTCTTTTGGTGTTTTTCTGAAACACGAATTGATAGTTTCAATTATCACAATATTATGTAAGAAATTAATATTGCATTCTCTGTTCTTGGCTAGGCTTAATATCTTCTAAAGTATGTTTCAGCATCACAGTGACTTTATAAGATGAGATAACATGAAATGAGAAGATGATAAGATTGATTTGATAGGATAGGATAGGATAAGATAAGATAACCTTTATTTCATTTTTTACTGTGGGCACACTGGCACACATTAAAAATGAAAATCTGTTGCCTGCTCTCAAATGTGTACACATACATAGCACACATATAGACCTGCAATATGCATACATTATGTATATACCTACACCCTCAGTGGTGAAATTCACCCGGCTCTATACGGATCGCATGATCCGGTAGTGCCAGCGGAGGGAGGCTCCGCCCACCCACTTGGACATCATCACATCCTGTTTTTGACCCTCTGCACATGAACAGAAGGCGCTGTGCATATATGGAGGAGGCGCATGTGATCACATTTGCAAACCAGTAGCGAAGGTAAGTGAATACCACCCCTGTACATGCTTACATATAAATATTAATCACTGTTCATCTTGAATACCGTATTTTTCAGAGTACAAGATGCACTTTTTTCCCTCCTAAAAGAGGCTGAAAATTTGGGTGCATCTTATATTCTGAATGTAGCTTTTTTGAAGCTTTTTTTCAGCCCTAACGCGCTAGCAAGTGAAGCGATCTCCACTTCCGTGCTTTGCCTGCTCCCTCCGACTCTCAGCTGTGAAGTTTTTTTCAGCTCTAATGAGGTGCTAGTGAGTAAAGCGATCTCTGTGGTTTGCCTGCTTTTCTCATTGCTTTTTTTCTCCAAAGATCAGTTGTGCTTTAGAAGCTGTTTTTTATCCCCAAGCAGGGGATAAAAATCAGCAAACTAATGTACTGAAGCTGACCAGACTAAGGACGCTAGCTAGATGAACATCTGGTAGGCAGATTTCCCCGTCTATTTTCCTCCACAAAAACTAAGCTGTGTCTTATACTCCGGTGCATCTTATACTCTGAAAAATACAGTACATAGAAGAAAGAGGAAGCTTGAAAGTTCACAAAGTTGATCCTGTATGGAACAATACTGTGACTGAATCTGGATGTTCTGCTTCAGATTCCATGAAGCCTCCTCCCAGAAGGTAATGAGGAAAACAGGTTATGAAGAGGATGTGTCATGTCCCAGTACTGTGGGCCCTGCTCAAGCAACACTTATATGCTATGTTCTGGATAGAAGGGAGTGAACTGCCAATAATCTTTTCTGCCATCCTCACCACTCTGTACATCCCCTTCCTGACCGAAGCATTAATGCTTCCAAACCAGTGTTATGCAATATGACAGGATGATCTTGATTGTCCTTCTATAGAAAGTGGTAAGGATAGGGGAAGGAAGATGAATTTTTATCATGTGATGCAGAAAATGCAGGTGCTTCTGCGCCCGCTTCACGAGTGTCTCACTGTTGAGCGACTAAACCAGCCTACTCGTTAGCTGCACATCCAAAATTTGATGCTGTTAACCATCTCCACAGGTGAATCATTAATACACTACCTTTTCTGAAATTGACAATGATCTATTTAGTTTTTCCAACATTTAAAATGAGGCTGTTTTTATTATACCAGTTCACTAAACCTCTACTTCCTTGCGGTAAACACCTTCATTGTCATCTTGAATAAAGCCCACTACTGTTGTATCGTCTGCATACTTCACAATATGGTTGATGGCAATCCTTGCACAACAGTCATAAATCTACATTATAACATATGTATGGATGTCTTCTGAAAGAAAGAAATGATCCAAGCAGAATATGACAACAGCAAAATGCAAAAAAAAAACATATGAATTGATTAATGCAAGTGTCTAATAACATTTATGCTTATTAGAATTATATCTATAACTTTTATCAGGCCATTGATTTTCATAATGAGTAATTACTGCTTCTCTTTGCAAACTATTAAAAGTAGAATGAATAAGTCCCCAAAGTGCAACTCTAAATAATATGCCATTAGTCACTTATGACTGGACAATTCATATTATTTTTAATGGGATAGTTAGGTGGTAAACAGAATTGATATCATCTAAACTATGATGTATGAAAATACAAATCTATAGGATGATAAGATCTGCTTATTATGCTCTGGTGAACAGAGATGACGAAGATATAAACAATTTTGATTTAAAAATGTGGAAATGAGTGAAAAAGGACTAAACAAGGAGCTGAAAGCAGAGAGAATGGTTTAAAAATAAAAAGTGGTAATATTATTTGGATGAAATTGAAATGAGAAAACATTAAAATGATAGAGATTTGTATGAAAATCCTAGTGAAAAAATGATGAAGAGGAAATCATAAATAAATTTGAGAATGTTGAAAAAATGCAGCTATTAATAGTGTAAGTGGAATTTTTAAAAAATTGATATTTGCTTATGGTTTGCTTATGGAACGGTTATTCAATTTCTTTTTGTTGTTGTTTGTATATAGTTGACTGCTGGAGAACTGAAAGAAAACCATTTTTGTTTAGAATAGAATAGAATAGAATAGAATAGAATAGAATAGAATTTTTTATTGGCCAAGAGTGATTGGACACACAAGGAATTTGTCTTGGTGCATATGCTCTCAGTGTACATAAAAGAAAAAATACGTTCATCAAGGTACAACATTTACAACACAATTGATGGTCAATATATCAATATAAATCATAAGGATTGCCAGCAACAAAGTTACAGTCATACAGTCATAAGTGGAAAGAGATTGGTGATGGGAACGATGAGAAGATTAATAGTAGTGCAGATTCAGTAAATAGTCTGACAGTGTTGAGGGAATTATTTGTTTAGCAGAGTGATGGCCTTCCAGGAAAAACTGTTCTTGTGTCTAGTTGTTCTGGTGTGCAGTGCTCTATAGCGTCGTTTTGAGGGTAGGGGTTGAAACAGTTTATGTCCAGGATGTGAGGGATCTGTAAATATTTTCACGGCCCTCTTCTTGATTCGTGCAGTATACAGGTCCTCAATGGAAGGCAGGTTGGTAGCAATTGATTTTTCTGCAGTTCTAATTATCCTCTGAAGTCTGTTTTTCTTGTTGGGTTGCAGAACCGAACCAGACAGTTATAGAGGTGCAAATGACAGACTCAATAATTCCTCTGTAGAACTGGATCAGCAGCTCCTTGGGCAGTTTGAGCTTACTGAGTTGGCGCAGAAAGAACATTCTTTGTTGTCCTTTTTTAATGATGTTTTTGATGTTAGCTGTCCATTTGAGATCTTGCGATATGATAGAACCTAGAAATTTGAAGGTTTCTACTGTTGATACTGTGTTGTCAAGTATTGTGAGAGGTGGAAGTATGGAAGGGTTTCTCCTAAAGTCTACCACCATTTCTACGGTTTTGAGTGTGTTCAGTTCCAGATTGTTTTGGTTGCACCACAAGGCTAGTCGTTCGACCTCTCGTCTATATGCGGATTCGTCATTGTCTCGAATGAGACCAATCACTGTTGTGTCATCTGCGAACTTCAGTAGCTTAACAGATGGATCATTGGAGATGCAGTCATTGGTATACAGAGAGAAGAGAAGTGGGGAGAGCACACAGCCTTGGGGGGCCCCTGTGCTAATTGTACAGGTATTTGATATGATCTTGCTTAGCTTCACCTGCTGCTTCCTGTTTGTTAGGAAGCTTGTGATCCACTTACAAGTCTCTTCCGGTACCTATAACTGGTTTAGCTTAGTTAGAAGTGTAGAATCCTCTAGGTTACGATGCTGGCTCGTGCCTTAGCTTCAGCGGGTGCTCGCTGATTGGCTAAGGCGCGAGCTGGCTAAAAGGCGGGAACTGTGAGGCTGGCGATTGGAGCCGCCTCCTGATAGCAGCATATTTATGAGCTGTCAGTGACGTAGCGTGCTCCCCTCTGAGGTGTTTGTTCGTTCCTGTTGGGTTGTTGTTGAGCGCCGTTGGCTCTTAAAAATAAAGACTGTTCTTTATTACCTGGCCTCCTCATTGCCTCCTCTCAATACGCAACACTGGCGACGAAGGTGGGATTTTACAGCGGTGATTGTTAAGCCGAATAGACGCCGTTTGTGAGGTATGGCCAATCAACCTTTTTTCGGGCCATTTGAGCCAGCCACCGAATCCTGGGACACTTTTCTGGAACGATTTGAGTGCTTCTTACAAGCAAATGAAACCACAGAGATGCCCAATGTTCGGAAGAAGGGATTTTTCCTCAGCCTCTGTGGCCGGGAAATGTTCGGAACAGCGAAACCACTGGTGGCCCCACAGTTGTTGCGTGAAGTTCCGTGGGATGTTCTGGTTGATAAATTAAAAAACCATTACGCCCCAGCGCCTTCGCGAATAGCCAGAAGACATTCATTCCGCCAACGGGTGCAGAAAGAGGGGGAATCGGTGGCGAGCTTTGTGGCAGCACTCCGGTCAGCCGCATCACAGTGCGAATTTCATGACCTGGACGATAACTTGCTGGAGCAGCTGGTCAGTGGAGTGCATGATTTGAGGCTCCAACGGCGGTTACTGGCCCAAAAAGAATTGACTCTAGCGTCAGCTATAGATGAAGCCCAAGTGACTGAGATGTCCGAAAGGTCAGCGACTGAAATCCATAGATTTCATGCTTCAAAACCGCCGCCCTCAGGGGAATTGGTGACCACCAAGGTTTTGGTGACCACCTTTAAAGCGCTCCATGGCATTGGGCCGGGTTATTTACGGGACCGCCTACTGCGACCGAATACCTCCCACCGTCCCGTGCGCTCTCACAGAGAGGGTCTCCTCAGGGTGCCGTCAGCGAGGCAATGTCGTCTGGCGACGCCCAGGGGAAGGGCCTTCTCTGTGGGGGCTCCCACCCTCTGGAACGATCTACCCCCCGGACTTCGTCAGCTGGACCTTGGACCTTCGGACCTTCCGCGGGCTTAAAACATACTTATTTAATTGTGCAGGACTGAGCTAGATTTTAAATTTTGGGTTTTAAATTGGGTTTTATTTCTATTTTAATTGGACGGGCTTTAGAATAAGTTTTTTAAATGTTTTATATTGTATTTATATTCTATTTATCTGTTTTTAGTGCCTGTAAACCGCCCTGAGTCCCTTGGGAGATAGGGCGGTATATAAATATGATTAAATAAATAAATAATAAATAAATAAATCTGGCATTCACCATGCAGATTCAGAACTGACAGATTCCTCAGATGAAGGGGACAGCGTGAGTTGCCTAAGAATGGCGCAAAATAAGAATCGTTCCTGGAAGCCAAAACAAGCTCCATTCAAGTGTGCGGGCTGCGGCGGTAATCACGAAAGAGCAAACTCCGTTTCAAATCAGCAGTATGTCTGCGTTGCAATAAAAAGGGGCATTTAGCCAAAGTTTGCCGGGCTGTTTTGCCTCCGGCGGAACCCTGGCCAGAGACAGTGAAGAATAAAAAACCGTTCAGAAAACCTTTTAGCCAACGTGATGAGTGTTTTGAAGTGAACCATGCCACCTCGACTAAGCCCAGCAACAAGATTTACCTCACGGTAAATATCGAGGGGGTACCCTGTAAAATGGAGCTAGATACGGGGTCCTCCAAGTCAATAATTTCCTGGGCTACACTTAAGCGCCTGATGCCGGAAATGTTAAAAAGTCAACTCAAGCAATGCACCATTCGACTAAAAGACTATCAAGGTCACGCGATTCCTGTCATCGGCTGCGATCTCTTCAAAGTTAGCCATGGCCGATTCAAGGGGCGTCTTCCGTTGGTGGTGGTAAAAGGAAATTTACCCAGCCTCCTGGGGCTTGATTGGTTTGAGGCATTCGGCCTCAACGTTCTAGGAGTCCACTCGGCTAACTCAGACGTCTGCGGGGACATCCTCCAGGAATTCGCAGATGTGTTTGACGGCAAATTAGGTGAATATCGGGGAAAGCCCATCTCTTTTAATTTGGACCCCCAAATTACGCCCATTCGATTGAAGGCTAGAAGGGTGCCGTTTGCCTTGCGTCCTAAGGTAGATCAGGAGCTTGAAAAGCTTGTTGCCCAAGGAGTATTGGAACAGGTAGAACATTCCCCTTGGGAAACACCTATTGTGGTTCCCATAAAGCAGGACGGATCCATACGGATCTGTGCTGATTACAAGGGAACCATCAATAGAGCTCTACAAGCTAACCCCTACCCGGTGCCTGTGGTGCAACACTTGTTGCACTCCTTAGGCCGGGGATCCATTTTCGCAAAACTCGACCTGGCACAAGCATATCAACAATTGCCAGTCGATGATGCAACGGCTTTGGCGCAGACTATTGTCACACACCGAGGGGCATTCAAGTGCAAACGCCTTCAATTCGGCGTTTGCGTGGCCCCCGGTTTGTTCCAATGTCTGATGGAGCGTTTGCTCCATGGGATTGAGGGTGTCGTCCCTTATTTTGACGACATCCTCATTGCAGCCAATAGTCGCGATAACCTCAGAACTAAACTCAAAGCGGTTCTGAGCAGAATCCGGGCTGCGGGGCTCAAGTTAAAAAAACATAAGTGCTTGAGTACCTAGGGTGGAATTCCTGGGATTCCTTAGGACTCCGGGCACCCACCCCACACCCTTGAAAATAGAAGCAATCAGGAACGCCCCCACCCCTGCCAATAAAACCGAGCTGCAGGCCTTTCTCGGTTTACTGAACTTCTACGCTATGTTTTTGCCTCATAAGGCATCCGTGGCAGAGCCTCTTCACAGACTCCTCCATGCCAAATGCCCTTGGCAGTGGGGTCGACATGAAGAGGCGGCTTTCCGGCCGTAAAGCCTTGCTCACATCCTCATCTGTCTTAGTACAATATGACCCTAGGCAGCCACTTTCGCTTTCTTGTGACGCCGCCACGGGATCGGGCTGTCTTAAGTCACATCCTGCCCAACGGCTCGAGGCTCCAATTGCCTATTATTCCAGGACGCTCTCGGTGCCCGAGCGGAATTATAGCCAATTGGATAAGGAGGCGTTGGCAGCTGTGGCAGGAATTAAAAATTCCATGATTATGTCTATGGGCGTTTTTTTCAATTGGTCACCGACCACAAACCTCTTTTGGGGTTATTGGCCGGTGACCGCCAATCGCCTCCTATCCTTTCGCCTCGAATGTCCAGATGGACCGAATTTTGGCAGCATATAACTATCAACTAGTGCACAAGCCTGGCGAGCACTAGGGCACGCTGATGCCCTTAGCCGCTGCCCGCTTCCGGAGGTCGCAATAGACCCCGCCCCCGCAGCATCAGTGTTGCTCATTGACGAATGGCAGGGGCCTATCTCGGCCGCTGAGGTCGCCAAGCACACTGTCTCGGATCCTAACCTGATCCGTGTTCTCGATTGGGTACGCAGGGGATGGCCCAACACAGTCATGCCCCCTGAGTTAGTGCCTTTTCAGCGTAGGCAACATGAATTGTCTGCGTTGAAAGGCTGCCTAGTCTAGGGAAATAGAGTAGTTGCTCCCAAGGAGCTAAGGGTACCAATATTACAGAGCCTTCATGAGGCACACCCTGGCATCGTGCATGAAGGCATTGGCCCGCAGCTACGCCTGGTGGCCCAAGCGGGCCCAGGACATCGAGCTGTGGGTTTCCAAATGCCAGCGCTGCCAGCTCTCCAGGCCAGTGGCACCTGTAGCCCCGATCAGGGACTGGGAAGGCCCCAAGGCACCTTGGGCCAGAGTCCATTTGGACTTCGCTGGTCCATACATGGGCCAGACCTTTCTAGTGGTCGTGGATGCCTACTCCCGCTGGGTGGAATTGGCACGCATGCCCTCCACCACGGCGGAAGCCACCATCAGAGTGTTAGAACAGCTTTTTGCCACCCATGGGTTGCCCGACGTCATAGTGACAGATAACGGGCCCCAATTCACAGCGGCACCCTTCCAAACCTTCTTGGCCCAGCGTGGCATTCGCCACGCACCCACGGCTCCGTTTCACCCGGCAGCTAACGGATGGGCAGAACGGGCCGTAAGATCGGCCAAAGAAGCATTAGGCCGGTTAGGGCCTACTGATTGGCATACCAGAGTCTGCCAGTATCTCCTGGCACAACACGCTACGCCCTGCCCCACTTCCAATCAAAGCCCCGCGGAATTATTAATGGGGCGCCGGATCAGGACAACTCTGGACCGGCTGCACCCTTCGTACTGCCCGGAGAGGTTGCCGGATTGGGGGTGTGGTACGAGGACATTCGGAATTGGGGATCCAGTTTTT
The DNA here is from genome assembly GCF_028640845.1 of Ahaetulla prasina. Classification (NCBI taxonomy): domain Eukaryota; kingdom Metazoa; phylum Chordata; class Lepidosauria; order Squamata; family Colubridae; genus Ahaetulla; species Ahaetulla prasina. Next base: position 28,636,679 of record NC_080546.1, on the reverse strand, counting down.
GCACAAAACTATGGGGCGGCGCCAAAATGGGTGGCCGGCCACGTAATAACCATAACGGGACCCTGTTCTTACAGGGTCCGGTTGGAAGACGGGCGAGAATGGAGGCGACACATAAATCAACTACGGAGGCGACCAACGTTACCCCCCTACGGGCATACCAGCCACTCTCCGCCAAGCCAAGACCAAGACCTGCATTTTCCACCAAGCCTCTCCATGCCTAACGGAGAACCCTGCCAGGCCTCCACCCCACAGCAAGCTGCTGCGGAGGGACACCAACCCTCTAAAACTGGAGCGTTCTCGTCGGGGGACTTACCGGGAGATCCAGGATTCCGGACGTCAGCGAGGCCTCCAGTAGCAGCAAAGGCAGCACCCCCGGCCAACTTCCAAAAAGTCGCGGCCGCTCCTTTTGGGCCGGGCTCCGCCCCTGTTCTAAGACGATCAGGGCGGAGCCGACGCCGGCCGGCGTATTTGTCCGACTACGCATGCGCTTGCTGGGAGGGAAGGGGTGTAGAATCCTCTAGGTTACGATGCTGGCTCGTGCCTTAGCTTCAGCGGGTGCTCGCTGATTGGCTAAGGCGCAAGCTGGCTAAAAGGCGGGAACTGTGAGGCTGGCGATTGGAGCCGCCTCCTGACAGCAGCATATTTATGAGCTGTCAGTGACGTAGCGTGCTCCCCTCTGAGGTGTTTGTTCGTTCCTGTTGGGTTGTTGTTGAGCGCCGTTGGCTCTTAAAAATAAAGACTGTTCTTTATTACCTGGCCTCCTCATTGCCTCCTCTCAGTACGCAACAAGAAGAGTGTCTGGAATGATGTTATTGAATGCTGAACTAAAGTCTACAAAGAGGACCCTTGCACAGGTCTTTGGAGACTCAAGATGTTGTAGGATGTAGTGCACAGCCATATTAACAGCATCATCTGTTGATCTATTTGCTTGGTATGCAAATTGCAAGGGGTCTAACAGTGGATCCGTGATGGTTTTCAAGTAGGAAAGCACTAGCCTTTCAAAGGTTTTCATGATTACAGATGTTAAAGCAACTGGTCTGTAGTCATTCAGTTCCTGTGGGCTTCTTCGGCACTGGGATGACGATAGAGCGTTTGAAGCAAGAAGGAACATAGCACATCTCTAGTGATTTATTGAAAATATGGGTGAAAATGGGGGCCAATTGGTCAGCACAGACTTTTAAGCAAGAAGGAGTTATCTTGTTTGGGCCTGGAGCTTTTCCTGGCTTTTGTCTGTGAAATAGGTACATTGTGTGTGAAATAGGTACATTGTAATAGGTACATTGTAATACATTGTACATAATAAATAGGTTCCATTGTACTACAGAAAGTTAACAAGAATGAATGCAGATAGGAGGTTAAATCTGCCTAAGAAACTATTTAACCGGATTCTGACTGAAAGGGTACAAGAACTGAAGAGAAGCCACATTTGGGAAATGCAGTGTGGCTTTAGCTGAGCAGGAAGACGGATCAGCTTTTGCTCTTCAATAGATTAAAAGGTAAAGGTAAATGTTCCCCTCACACATATGTGCTAATCATTCCCCATTCTAGGGGGCAGTGCTCATCTCCTTTTCAAGGCCACAGAGCAAGCGCTGTCTGAAGACGTCTCCGTGGCCATGTGGCCGGCATGACTAAACACCAAAGGCACATGGAATGCCGTTACCTTCCACCAAAGGTGGTCCCTATTTTTCTACTTACATTTTTTACATGCTTTCTAACTGCTAGGGTGGCAGAAGCTGGGACAAGTAATGGGAGCTCACTCCATTATGTGGCACTAGGGATTCGAACTGCTGAACTGCCAACCTTTTGATCGACAAGCTCAGCGTCTTAGCCACTGAGCCACTGTGTCCCACGTTCAATAGGTTACTATTTTCAATAGGATACTACAGTAGGTTACTAAGAAATGTATAAATTAAAAAAAGAAAAATTATTTCATTTTTGTTAATTTAGCGTAAATGTGATTAGCTTAAATTATGGGACATCTGTGTGAATATGAAGTTGAAGGTTGAAGGCAACAAGAATGGAATATAATGGAATAATGTGTATGAAAATTAATGGAATGCTTAGTGAATGCTTTTAAAGAGTAGAATATATTTTGTAAGGCAACATCTTTAGGCTTTGATTGTTGAAAGAAAACATAAGGAACAGTTGTTAAAAGCTTCTTAGGCAAAGATGTTTGAGTCTTTTCATATGTAGAAAATGCCAGTGAGTAATATGGATCTTCAGGTTAATGTACCTTCGCCTTTAAAATTAATATAAAATAGTTCATTTGATAGACTGAATGACCACAAGTTTGATATAAATGGTGAAAAAAATCAGAGCAAATATTTGAATTTATGTATTTTGTTCTAATCTTTATTAAAGAAGGAGAAAAAATTCAGATTCAAGGTAGTAAATTCTATGTGATCGGTTGTGAGGAATGGATGTTTAAGGAATCAAAATGGTTGTATATGAAAGAATACTTTTACCCACTTCGTTACTTAATAATGAGGATTGCATGTGTCAGGAGAAACAATAACATGAATACAATGAAATAATGGGTTAAGAAATGTGTGTGTTAGAACAAGCAACAGGGTCAAGAATGATGGGTACTGAATTAATATGGACTGTCTCCAAAAGTGAAAGGCTAACATGAAATAAATATGTTGAGGTTTTTGTATAGAGAAAAGGAAATGCAAATCAAATTGCAAAAAAAGAAAAAGATGAAGAAACAGTGAATAGATAGAAAAGAAAGACTAAAAGTCATGGTTACCACCTTTAAAGTGCTCCATGACTTAGGACTGGGATCTTTACGGGACCGCCTTCTGCTACCACTTTCCTCCCACTGTCCGGTGCGCTCCCACAGAGAGGGTCTCCTCAGGGTGCTGTCAGCCAAACAATGTCGGCTGGCGACCCCCAGGGGGAAAGCCTTCTCTGTGGGGGTACCTACTCTCTGGAATGAGCTTCCTCCAGGACTTCGTCAATTCCTGACCTCCGGACCTTTCGCCGCAAGCTGAAGACGTATTTATTCTTCCGCGCAGGACTGGCATAAAATGGGTTTTAATAGGATTTTAACTGGGGTTTTACAATATTTGTATTTTATATTTAAATTATAGGCTAAATTGAATAAGTTTTTTAATTCTGGTTTTATTTGTTGTATGTGATTGTTATTTTATCTGGCTATTAACCGCCCTGAGTCCTTTGGGAGAAGGGCGGTATAAAAATTTAATAATAATAATAATAATAATAATAATAATAATAATAATAATAATAATAATAATAATAATGATAATAATAATGGTTAAATAGAGTTGATGAGCTCCTGAAAAAGGCATGAGGAGTTTAAAGTACAAAAAAGAAAGCAATGTATGCATCATTATATAAATGAGATAGAAGCAAACAAGCAAGAAAACCAGAGACAAGGAGGAAAAAAAGGGAATTGTGTGCATTCTGAGAGCAGTGATGTTGCGGTACAAGTATTTGGAGATAGTACATAATAGCACTCTTTGTAATATAAGCTCAAAAAGTATGTATTATGTAAGAGAACAGAGAAATAAAATGGCATCCATATAGAACTCAGAAGTAGAGCTCAAATTGAACACTACTTATTAAACAAGGTTAATTTGTTCCTACTCTACTTGAAATGGCTTCAAACACTTCAAAACTAGGTCATTTGATTGCTATGAAAATACATGTACAAGGCTACCCTTTTAGCAACAAGTTTATTGAGAGTTTTGATTGCATCCCAAAAGCATGTGAGATATTTCTGACCATATCAAAGAAAACTCAGTGCATTATCAAGGCCCTCTAATGAGATGGTTTGTTTAATTGAAATGCCTTAAATTACCGTCTGGTAGAGCATGAAAAAATCATTTTTTTTTCATTAGAGGAACTCCTTGTTAGCAAGAAATTGAAGTTACAAAATAGCACTGCATGATATACTAAAAGTATTGTAAAGTATATTCACATTCAAGTTATTAAGATGTTTTACATGTAAATTGAATTTATGTATTAATTCGGTATAGCAACTCAATTTAGGCATTTGAATGTATTTTTTAAAGCAGAGCACACATGAGGATCATTCTATAGATCATATTTATTATTCTGTAGAGTAAACTAAAAGACCACATTAAGCTGACATAAAGCAATTTTAAAAATCTCAAATTATATATGCATAAACTATCCATTAATATCTTATGCACAAGATCTAAATTGTGTGTATGTGTGTGTGTGTGTGTGTGCATGCTAGTTATTATTATATTCTTATTTTAAGGCTCAAATTCTTCACAAGTACTGTCTACAGTATGTTTTTCCTGCTAGAAGCAAATGTTAGAATCATTATTATACACATTTTACAGGCAGAAAAAAAGCCAGACAAAAGTGATGACTTTGGGTATTTTCAGAAAACTTGTATGCTTATATTTGAACCCAGACCCACTTAACATTTGCAATGATTTTGCTTAACAGTTGTGGCAAAAAGATCATAAAATGACCCACTTAAAAGCCACCTTGCTTAGCAATGGAAATTTTGTCCCAATTATGGTCATGTCAAGGACTAACTCTACTTGCTAAATTAAAGCTGATGTCCTTGACTTAAGCTGCAACTACTATCACCATCACTTTATAAAGCAATGGGATCTGCTGGCTTGAAGAGAACTGCATTGTAAGCCATTTTGTATATATACATGGGTGTGTTGAATACAATCCATCTGGCAAACACCAAGATGGAGAAGACTGGATTGTTTAGCATAGAAAGCTCAGAAGACCAGTTTGCATAACAGATGATTTTTTGAGGTTGCCATTACATGCTTAGGGTATTGAGGCTGGGTTTCCAGCATATGAAAAGCCTAAACTTTTAGTTAAGAAATGTGTGTCCTCCCATCCTCTCTTACATCAATCATTCAAGTCTCTGGAATTGGATGATAAGCCTAAAATGTTGGCAGAAATGCTGTAGATACCAGGTGGAAAATAAGAGGGTGGCATACATTATGCACACCTACTATGTGGATTTCTTGCTGTACTATATCATTAGATAACTGCTTCTGCCTCACCGAATCTCTGTTATGAGGCTGAGGCTAGTAGTTGTAATTTGTTATTATATTCCAGTGGACAAGCAACATTTAATCCAGTTTTCTAGGTCCATCCATCACATCAGACAGACATGAATAACATTCGAATCCAATTCTTAGTTAATGAGAAGAGATGCACATGTGAGAAAATGAAAAAAAAAAAAAGGCCATAGTAATAGTAGACCCCTAACAGAGAGCTTGGATTTCATTCCTGGCCCCTTCAGGAAGCAAAAAGAAATAAGCACTGTAAATGTATTTAATTTAATGTCAATAAAATTAAGATCAAGATAATCGCTTTTAGTTTTTGTTCTAGCCCTGTTTTTTTCATCGTCACAGTGCTACATTGCATTGGGACCATGACTTTGGCACGTCACTGAAACCTGAACTGCTCATGATCCTAAAAGATTCTGCACTATTGCATTAATGCTGTAATGCTCTTATATTGTTTTAATATAAGAAGCAGTGATGAAAAATTACAAAGAGTGATGAGGACAAATTGGGAAAAAGATCTTAATATTGAAATACCAGAGTCAGATTGGAATGTGAATTGGAAGAGTAGAATTATGAGAACTTTATCTATAAGGATTAAAGAGCACAATTATAAAGTTGTTTGGA